>NC_045961.1:98768241-98942099 GCF_010909765.2 Amblyraja radiata
CAGGAAGCACCGATTTCCTTCCACACTCCAACGACTCCAAAGGTTTGTAGGCTAATTGGCTTGGTGTAAATGTAATTTGTCCCTTGTGTGTGTAACTCCATTTACATCTCACGCTGCCTTGGCAAAGGTCAGCAATGTAATCAAGGATGTGACAACCCACTTTGAGTCAGCACCGCCATTCTTAAGGTGTTGGACAGGCTAGATGCAGGAAGATTGTTCCCGATTTTGGGGAAGTCCAGAACAAGGGGTCACAGTTTAAGGATAAGGGAGAAATCTTTTAGGACCGAGATGAGAAAAACATTTTTCACACAGAGGGTAGTGAATCTCTGGAATTCTCTGCCACAGAAGGTAGTTGAGGCCAGTTCATTGGCTATATTTAAGAGGGAGTTAGATGTGGCCCTTGTGACTAAAGGGATCAGGGGGTATGGAGAGAAGGCAGGTACAGGATACTGAGTTGGATGATCAGCCATGATCATATTGAATGGCGGTGCAGGCTCGAAGGGCCGAATGGCCTACTCTTGCACCTATTTTCTATGTTTCTATGTTTCTATGATCATGGTTGATCATCCACAATCGCTACCCCATTCCTGCCTTCTCGCCATATGCCCTGACTCCGCTAACTTTAAGAGCTCTATCTAACTATCTCTTGAAAGCATCCAGAGAATTGGCAGAGATTCTGAGGCAGAGAATTCCACAGATTCAGAACCCTCTGTGTGAAAAAGTATTTCTTCACCTCCGTTCTAAATGGCTTACCCCTTAGTCTTAAACTGTGGCCCTTAGTTCTGGACTCCTTCAACATCGGGAACATGTTTCCTGCCTCCAGCGTGTCCAAACCCTTAATAATCTTATATGTCTCAATATAGATCCTCTCATTCTTCTAAATTCCAGAATATACAAGCCCAGACGCTCCCTCAGCATACGACAGTCCCGCCATCCCGGGACTGCAGAATGTGGTGTACATTGCACGGTCCGTCACTATCTAAATGGCAAATGAAGTACAACGGGATCTGGGGGTCCTTGTACATCAGTCTATGAAAGTAAGCATGCAGCTACAGCAGGCAGTGAAGAAAGTGAATGGCATGTTGACCTTTATAACACGAAGAATCGAATATTGGAGCAAAGAGGTCCTTCTGCAGTTGTACAGAGCCCTAGTGTGACCACACCTGGAGTATTGTGTGCAGTTTTGGTCCCCTAATTTGAGGAAGGACATTCTGGCTATTGAGAGAGTGCAGCGTAGGTTTACAAGGTTAATACCCGGGATGGTGGGACTGTCATATGCTGAGAGAATGGAGCAGCTGGGCTTGTACACTCTGGTGTTTAGAAGGATGAGAGGGTATCTCATTGAAACATTTTAAGATTGTTAAGGGCTTGGACACGCTAGAGGGAGGAAACATGTTCCTGATGTTGGGGGAGTCTAGAACCAGGGGCCACAGTTTAGGAATAAGGAGTAAGCCATTTAGAACGGAGACGAGGAAACACTTTTTCTCACATAGAGTGTTGAGTCTGTGGAATTCTCTGCCTCAGAGGGCAGTGGAGGCAGGTTCTCTGGATGCTTTCAAGGGAGAGCTAGATAGGACTCTTAAAAATAGCGGAGTCAGGGGATATGGGTAGAAGACAGGAACGGGGTACTGATTGGGGATGATCAGCCATGATCACATTTGAATGGCGGTGCTGGCTCGAAGGGCAAAATGGCCTACTCCTGCACCTATTGTCTATTGAATGCTGACCTCCTCACCAGCAAAAGGAATGCCTTCAATGGGGTAGAGGTGAATCGGACAGTACCCTAGCCTATGGAAGGATTGTTCAGAAGCCTGATAACAGAGGGGAAGAATCTGTTCCTGAGTCTGGTGATACGGGCTTTCAAGTTAATTACATTCGGCTGGTCGGAGGCAGAGAGAAGATGGAATGAATCGAGTGGGACAAGTTTTTAATTATGTTGGCTGCTTTTCCAAAACAGCGTGAAGTGTAGATGGAATCAATGGTGGGAAATCTGGTCTGTGTGATGGACCGGGCTGCATCCACAACTCTGCAAATTCTCACGGTACGGGGCAGAGCTGATACAAACCAAGCTGTGAGGCAACCTGACCATATGCTTTCCATGGTGCATCTGTAAAAGATTGTAAGTGTCACTGGAAAGGTGCGGAATTTCCTCAGTCCCCTCAGGAAGCAGAGGTGTCGGTGTGTTTGTGTGTTGTGGAAATAATTGTCACTATAATCTCAAGGAGGACAAGAAATCTATCGAGCAAACTTCACAGAGCCGTTAAGAAACATAGAAACATAGAAAATAGGTGCAGGAGTAGGCCATTCGGCCCTTCGAGCCTGCACCGCCATTCGATATGGTCATGGCTGATCATCCAACTCAGTATCCCATCCCTGCCTTCTCTCCATACCCCCTGATCCCTTTAGCCACAAGGGCCACATCTAACTCCCTCTTAAATCCAACCAATGAACTGGCCTCAACTACCTTCTGTGGCAGAGAATTCCAAAGATTCACCACTCTCTGTGTAAAAAATGATTTTCTCATCTCGGTCCTAAAAGACATCCCTCTTATCCTTAAACTGTGACCCCTTGTTCTGGACTTCCCCAACATCGGGAATAATCTTCCTGCATCTAGCCTGTCCAACCCCTTAAGAATTTTGTAAGTTTCTATAAGATCCCCCCTCAATCTTCTAAATTCTAGCGTGTACAAGCCGAGTCTATCCTGTCTTTCTTCATATGAAAGTCCTGCCATGCCAGGAATCAGTCTGGTGAACCTTCTCTGTACTCCCTCTATGGCAAGAATGTATTTCCTTAGATTAGGAGACCAAAACTGTACGCAATACTCCAGGTGTGGTCTCACCCAGACCCTGTACAACTGCAGTAGAACCTCCCTGCTCTTATACTCAAATCCTTTTGCTATGAACTTTAGTTAAGAATGGACCTGTACGTCTGCGGCATGAATTTCAGTGTTCTTGGTTTAGTTTAGGTCAGAGGTACAGCGTAGAAACAGGCCCTTCGGCCCACCGAGTCCATGCCGACTGGCAATCCCCACACACTTACACTATCCTACACACACTAGGGCCAATTTTACATTTATACCAAGCCAAATAACCTACAAACCTGTACATCTCTGGAGCGTGGGAGGAAACCGAAGATCTCGGAGAAAACCCACGGAGGTCACGGGGAGAACGTACAAACTCCGTGCAGACAGCACCCAAGTCAAGATCGAACCTGGGTCTATGGCGATGGAAGGCAGCAACTTTAATGCTGTGCCATTGTGTCGCTCCTTAGTTTAGTTTAGTTTAGTTTAGAGATACAGCGTGGAAACAGGCCCTTCGGCCCACCGGGTCCGCGCCGACCAGCGATCCCCGCACATTAACACTATCCTACACACACTAGGGACAATTTTTGTTGGCCCAGTGGGGCGGGTGGAATTGAGCTGGGGTTGCCGCTTCTCTGAGCTGGCTGTGGGCCTGTGGGCAGCTGCTCTGGGCCTGTGTCCCGTCGTTCCGGGGTCACCCCGCACGTCTCTGGCTGCTCCCCGTGCGGGGATGGGACACTCGGGGGGGGGGATGGGGATGGGGGCGGGGACAGGCACTGGGACAGGGACAGTCCAGTGGCGGTTCGGTAGCGCTTGCGGCACCGTTGACCTGGGTTCGATCCTGGCTGCGGGTCTGTGTGCGTGCAGCTGCCGAGAATGTCTCCCCCCCCGCCCCCCCCCTGTCTCTCACTGGCATCTGTCCCTGCTCTCCTGCTACCTGGCTCCCCCGTTCCTCAGATTAAATATATTTTTACACATAAATCATGAATAAAGATGAGAATTTATACAGAGTTTATGCTTTGGTCGCTTTTTCTTTATAGCGAGTGACCTTTGACAAATCCCATGATTCCTTGCGTTTTTCGGAATACCGAACTCGCTTATTGTTAGAATTATAATAGATTGTTCCTCTTAAGTCACACGCTCAGAAACTTGTTTGTTTCAATGCATTTTTCCATTGCCTTTGTCACACATAGTTGACATGTTTAGATGATATCTTGACCGGATCAGTTCCTGATTGATTACAACAAGTCTTTATCAGCGCATCCTTTCTAATGAACAACACGGGAAATGTGAAGCTATAGTGTTTCAGGTTAGTCAGATGTGGTTAAGATAAAGGGGAAGTGTAGCAGCAGTTTGCATCTGACTTTCTTCTTTATCTGCTGTGAGACCTGGAATGATAACCCATTCTTTTTCCAATGCACAATTGATCAAAGTAAATTGCATTCACATCTTTTTTTCACATCTCTGGGCACTTTGAGGTATTTTACAGCGAGTGAAATACTTGCAATGAGTCATCCCAGCAACCCGTTATCTCAACCCCCAGCTCATACAACTTTGCTTCCAACTTGTTGAATCTGCAAGATGAGCACAGAGTATTATACACGGATAGGACAGGGTTGGAGGGATATGGGCCAAACGCGGGCTGGTGGGACAAGTGTAGCTGATTAGATGAACTGAGATATCTTCCCTCTTCCATCTTCGGTGTCACAGTGGCGCAGTGGTAGAGTTGCTGCCTTACAATGCCAGAGACCCCGGGTTCGATCCTGACTACGGATGGGCTCTGTGTGGAGTTTGTACGTTCTCCCCATGACCGCATAAGTTTTCTATTGTTTAGTTTAGAGATACAGCGCGGAAACAGGCCCTTCGGCCCACCGGGTCCGCGCCGACCAGCGATCCCCGCACATTAACACTATCCTACACCCGCTGTGGACAATTTTTACATTTACCAAGCTACTTCCCCACAGCCTTCAGGCTATTAAACCTGGCTCGGACAAAACTCTGATCATTAATAACCCATTATCTGTTATTTGCACTTTATCATTTTATTTATTCATGTGTGTATATATTTATATAATGGTATATGGACACACTGATCTGTTTTGTAGTCAATGCCTACTATGTTCTGTTGTGCTGAAGCAAAGCAAGAATTTAATTGTCCTATCAGGGACACATGACAATAAACTCACTTGAACTTGAACTTAAAACCATATAACCATATAACAATTACAGCACGGAAACAGGTCATCTTGACCCTTCTAGTCCGTGCCGACACGTATTCTCCCCTAGTCCCATATACCTGCGCTCAGACCATAACCCTCCATTCCTTTCCCGTCCATATAACTATCCAATTTATTTTTAAATGATAAAAACTAACCTGCCTCCACCACCTTCACTGGAAGCTCATTCCACACAGCCACCACTCTCTGAGTAAAGAAGTTCCCCCTCATGTTACCCCTAAACTTCAGTCCCTTAATTCTCAAGTCATGTCCCCTTGTTTGAATCTTCCCTACTCTCAGTGGGAAAAGCTTATCCATGTCAACTCTGTCTATCCCTCTCATCATTTTAAAGACCTCTATCAAGTCCCCCCTTAACCTTCTGCGCTCCAAAGAATAAAACCCTAACTTGTTCAACCTTTCTCTGTAACTTAGTTGCTGAAACCTAGGCAACATTCTAGTAAATCCCCTCTGTACTCTCTCTATTTTGTTGACATCCTTCCTATAATTAGACGACCAAAATTGTACACCATACTCCAGAATTGGCCTCACCAATGCCTTGTACAATTTTAACATTACATCCCAGCTTCTATACTCAATGCTCTGATTTATAAAGGCCAGCACACCAAAAGCTTTCTTTACCACCCTATCTACATGAGATTCTACTTTGAGGGAACTGTGCACAGTTATTCCCAGATCCTTCTGTTCACCTGCATTCTTCAATTCCCTACCATTTACCATGTACGTCCTATTTTGATTTGTCCTGCCAAGATGTAGCACCTCACACTTATCAGCATTAAACTCCATCTGCCATCTTTCAGCCCACTCTTCCAACTAGCATAAATCTCTCTGTAGACTTTGAAAATCTACTTCATTATCCACAACCCCACCTATCTTAGTATCATCTGCATACTTACTAATCCAATTTACCACACCATCATCCAGATCATTGATGTACATGACAAACAACAGTGGACCCAACACAGATCCCTGTGGCACCCCACTAGTCACTGGCCTCCAACCTGACAAACAACCATCCACCATTACTCTCTGGCATCTCCCATTCAGCCACTGTTGAATCCATCTTGCTACTCCACCATTAATACCCAACCATTGAACCTTCTTAACCAACCTTCCACGAGGAACCTTGTCAAAGGCCTTACTGAAGTCCATATATACAACATCCACTGCTTTACCCTCATCAATTTCTCGAGTAACCTCTTCAAAAAATTCAAGAAGATTAGTCAAACATGACCTTCCAGGCACAAATCCATGTTGACTGTTCCTAATCAGACCCTGTTTATCCAGATGCTTATATATATTATCTCTAAGTATCCTTTCCATTAATTTGCCCACCACTGACGTCAAACTAACAGGTCTATAATTGCTAGGTTTACTCTTAGACCCCTTTTTAAACAATGGAACAACATGCGCAGTACGCCAATCCTCCGGCACTATTCCCGTTTCTAACTTGAACTATTAACTTACAAACCTGTACGTCTTTGGAGTGTGGGGGGAAACCGAAGATCTCTGAGAAAACCCACGCAGGTCACAGGGAGAACGTACAAACTCCGTACAGACAGAACCCGTAGTCGGGATCGAACCCTGGTCTCCTGCGTTGCATTCGCTGTAAGGCAGCAACTCTGCTGCTGCGCCACCGTGACCGTATTCCGGTTTTCTCTCACATACCAAAGACATTCAGGTTTGCAGGCTAATTGGCTTCGGTAAAGTTGTAAATCGTTCCTAGTGTGTAGGATAGTGCTAGTGTGCGGCGTGATCGCTGGTCAGCGTGGGCTTGGTGGGCCCCTGTTTCTGCACTGTATCTCTAAAATCTAAAGCATGAATATTCAGAAGACCACACCCATTATCTTCTCGCTGACAAGTGCCTGAAGCTAAAACCTGACTACTTGTATTACAGGAGTCTGCCTCGAAAAGGCAGCCAGCATTATTACAGACCCACACCAGCCTGGCCCTGCACTCATTTCACTCATGTCATTGGGAAGGAAGGATAGGAGCCTGAAAACTGTATCATACAGGTTCAGGAGCAGCTGCTTTCCCACAGCCATCAGGATATTGTACCACTACAACCTCCAAATAAGCTCTGAACTACATAGACGGGGGCATTGGTTTTATCTGTTAGCACTATTATTGTTTATTTTTATGTCTGTACATTGTGTGTATCATATATGTACATATACATGATATACACACACTGAACTTTTTTTCTCCTTTACTATGGATCGAAGGGCCGAATGGCCTCCTCCTGCACCTATTTTCTATGTTTTCTATATTGTTTCCAGAATTCACAGAGTACTATGTTTGCATATTCTGTTGTGCTGCTGCAGGGCACGGTGGCATAGCGGTAGAGTTGCGGCCTTACAGTGCCAGGGTCCCGGGTTCGATCCTGACTACGGGTACTGTCTGTACGGAGTTTGTACGTTCTACCCGTGACCTGCGTGGGTTTTCTCCGGGATCTCCGGTTTCCTCCCACACTCCAAAGACGTACAGCTTTGTAGTGTCATTGGCTTGGTATAATTGTAAATTGTCTCAAATGTGTGTCGGGTTGTGTCAGTGTTCGGGGATCGCTGGTCGGAGCCGACTTGGTGGGCTTTTACCGCCTTGTATCTTTCAACTAAACTAAACTAAAAGTAAGAACGTAATTGTTCTATCTGGGACATACGACAATAAAACACTCTTGACGCTTGTTACAGGTTCTCCTGTGGAAGTTCCACAAAACTGGTGCAATTACGCTTTCTGGGGCTGTGTATCAGGGCTGTTTTATTGAACGTATCAGTCTAGCAAGCTGAAAATTTCCCCAATGTGTGGATGTACAAGGGAAACCTGACACCAACCTTCATTATTAGTTAATCCACCCACACTGGGTTCAACTGAGGATTACGGCTTATTAAGCAGGAAATGAGTCTCCTAGGCACCTATAAGGCATGTAATTTACCATTCTCCCAGATGTGTAAACTGAGCCACATTGAAAAGTGTCCGTACAGATGTTCGACAGGGTTTCAGCAGCAGATGCACCCTCCCATCCGATCAATGAGGAATAACCGCACTGACAATAAGCTGGGGGCAATAAACTGATGTTTTTAATTTAGTTTAGTTTAGAGATACAGCGTGGAAACAGGCCCTTCGGCCCACAGAGTCCGTGCAAACCAACGATCTTTCTGAAGAAAGTTGTGACCGCTGCCCAGTTCATCATCGGCTCTGACCTCCCCACCATCGAAGGGAACTATCACAGTCGCTGCCTCAAAAAGGCTGCCAACATCATCAAAGACCCACACCATCATGGCCACACACTCATCTCTCCGTTGCCATTGGGAAGAAGGTACAGGAGCTTGAAATCTGGAACATCCAGGTTCAGGAACAGCTACTTCCCCACAGCCATCAGGCTATTTTACTTCGGAGTCACATGAGCGACTACGTGAAGAAGGCCCGTTCAGCCGCACGTGCGTCATTATGTCAGACGCATTGTTGCAGGCAGCCGCTTGGGGAGCAGGAGCGTCTCCAACGCGGGTAAGTTTAAACTCAAGGTAAGCTTGTTTCTTACCTGTTTTATTCCCTGCAGGAACCTCTTGTTCCAGAGGTTTTCTGTCGGTGGATTCGCGAGGCCCGACGAGGGAACCAGCTATGGGCTGTGGGGAAACCCCGGTTCTTTCCGCCAAAAGCGGGTAGCTGGGTTGTCGGGTGTCGTGGAAGACGTTGCTGATGGGGGTCAGTGGCGTCCAGGCGCTCCGGGTGCCGGGAGGATTCACTCCGATAGGCACATAGACGCTGGGGTTCCCAGGGAGGTGACCTCCAGCAGGCCTGGTGCCGGGAGGGGGTTTCCCCTCCGACAATAAAATTTATGCGGGGGTGTCCCGAGGAAGGGAACTTCCAGTAGGCCGGGAGGGCTTCCCCCCCCGATATGAATATGAATACTGGGGTTTTCCCGGGGATGGGACCACCAGTTGATCTGGAGTCGGGAGGGGGTTCCCCTCCAACAATATAGAGGGCTTTTCCCTCCGATATGAAAGTTAATCCTGGGGTTCCCGTGGAGGGGACCTCCAGTAGGACGGGATATAAATATATATGCCGGGTGTCGGGAGGTTTTTTCCCCGATATATATATAGAGGCTGGGGTATCCAGTAATTATGCGGGTTTCAGACCGCAGGGGTCCCCAGGAAAGGGGTTAAACGGACCGGAACGGTCAGCCCTGGGGCCGGTAGGGGTTTTCCCTCCGGTAATATATAAGGGTGCTGGGATTCCCGGGGGAGGGGAAATCCACCAGCTATGCGGTGCCCAGATCGCAGAGGTCCCCAAGATATAGGGTAAATCGACCCAAGTGGTCAGTCCTGGTGCCGGGAGGGTTCCTTTTCGGTAAAAATAAATAACGTGGAAGTTGGCCAGGATGGAGCCTTATTGAGAGGAGGCTCAAGATAGATACACCCTAACATCAGGAGATATGGCAGTGTTGGGCAGATGGGGAGCGCTTGCCAGCAGCGCCTTGTAACAGGGCTGCATAATGGGGATGCCAAAACTATGGCAGTGCTGACCTATTGCTCTAGGCCGTGTCAGCAGCGCCTTGTATAGGGCTGTTTAAATGTATGGCAGCAGCACCTGTAGAATGGCTGCAATGATGTCTCCCTCATGGAGGAGGTGAGCTTACCCGGGCATTTTCTGACCCTGAAGGGTGGACCTGTTGGAGAGGCCATGCCAGCAGCGCCTTGTAGTAGGGCTGCTTAATGTCTCCCTTATGGAAGAGGAGAACATGCCGGGTCAGTGTAATCTGATGCCGAGGCTGAGGGTATAGCGTGGAGCATACCTCAAGGAATGAAGGGCACATGTCAGAGGTACGATTCTGGCAGCAAGGTTGCCATTACAACAATGCAGTGAACACCGCTATCAGGGGAGTTAGAGCCACCCGCTGAATATTCTATTCAGGCGAGACATATTCCACAGGCAAAACCTGAAGGGCGAAGCACATAGTTTAGGGGGAAAACGCACCCCACGGCTTCATCGGCAGGAAGCGGTTCACTGAAGCTGGTAGCAGCATTAAGCTGACCAGAGTTACTCTACAACTAAGTGACCACGAACAAGTTGGTAAGATTTACAATTGGTTGGGCAACACACAAATAACTGAGACATTGCCATCTACTCAGAGGCATTTTAACCAGATAACTGGACAATACTAGTATTCCAAGAAGGTTGGAATTTGGCCAGAAGAGTGTTGAGCCAGGTCCAGTATTTTAGCCAGGTTGCCTTCGAGACAAGCTCGGAGATATGGGAATTGCCTTTCAAGGCAAGCATAGAATTATGGCAAGAGTTGTCTTGGGACATGTGAGAATTATCAGAACCGGGCCAGAGTTGTTGTCAGGGCAGACTCAAAATGATGGCAGGTGTGGCCTGTTCATTATGAAAGAAGGGTGTTCAAACTGATTTCCTAGGGGTTTTTCCATGTACCATGATCATCAGAGATGTTTGAAGGCATTGTTATGATGAGGCAAGTTTGATAACAATAAATCATTCAAAGGACTACTTAGAGTTCAAAAACAATTGTGATGTATTGTCTGGATTAAATTTTGATGCTGTATTTGACTAAAATCCACTCAGTTTCAAGCTAATTGAGGAATTGGTTTCTCCTATCCAGTAAGTTAGGTTGTTATCAAATGGATAGTTGCCATGTGACTCTGCCCTGGGCAATAGATTGGAATCAATAGAAACCTGGAACAGCCTTGTGGTTATAAAGGAGTTCCTATTCATTAGACTAACTGGCAATGTAATAGATGTGATGCAGCTGTGCATTTGGGAGAACTGACAGCATGCTTAATGACAAACAATAAGGGTCATGAAGAGCATTGATAATACAACTTGCTATTGCCAGCTGAAGCTAAGAAAGCCACTATGATGGACAAACAGTATTCAGCATTGCTCCAGTAGTTGATCAATAAATATGTCATTATATTGCAAAAAAGATGCTATGGTTTAAGGTGGTGTTATGCGCTCCCTCTGCTGGTGTTATATGGTGCTCACCTGTTTCTCTGTTTTCTCCCGAGTGCAGGCCTCGTGGCTGTGAGTCAGGAATCACGGGGTTAAAGGCTCCTGTACCCGATTGGCCAAGTTGCATCATGTGACTCGTCCGAAGCTTAAAAGCAGAGTCTCCCAGCATTCTCTCTCTTCTTCGCCCTGCACAAGGCTGTGAGCGCCACGGCTGGCGTGAGCTGTGGGGGTTCTGGCCACATGGCATAGGAGTTTATGTATCTTCCTCAGTACATGTTAACAAATATTGACTTGGGACGGATGAGGGTTGGTTTTACTGTTTTCGTGTGTTTGTTTCAGGATTACATATCTTTTAGGCAGGTTTAGAGTCTCCGGTCCGACGGCCCATCGCGTGGCTGGCTGGAGCAACTGTTAAAATTGTTTGTCAGTCCATTCACCTTCCTGACTGTGTTGTTTGAATCGGGTTTGGGTTTTTGTCCTCAAGTGAAGTAATTAAACTCTTTTTGAACTTGAACCTGGTTGTTGACTTATGTTACTCGGCTCTTGAAGTACCTGCTTTCGGGAGCCGTAACAGGTGGGAACATGCGAATGTCATCTCTAGTTGAGGTGCAGGAGATTTGCAATGAGTTATTAACTCTTCAGTATTGGTATCAACTATCTATAGACCCTAAGTGCATTATGGGTTATAGAGGGATTGAGTGAATATGCATAGGTGCATGCTCAACTTCATGTTGATACGCTAAGATGTGGCATATGATAAGCACGAGAGTGCAATCAGGGAAAAGATCCTGTAAAAGGTACATAATCTAATTTGCCACGGGAGTATCATTAAGTACAGATCAATGACAACACAGAATGGGTTTGGACCATGCAGTAGTTATGAAATTCTGATTTAATGCAACACCGAATATAGAAATATTGTTTTTTAATGCTAATTAAAGGTTGCAAAATGTGTGGCATAACAGTGGCGAAAGATACATTCTCGCTACAAGCATGAGGAATGGTCTTTTGTGTCTTCCTCCAAATTTGCTTTATGAGTCGGGTCTTGGAATAGAGTCATCAAGAGTTGCTTTAGGTTCCAGCTGTGGAATTGGCCTATGCAGTTTGATTCCCGATTTGTCGGGAATAATAATAATGCAACATTATATGGTTATTTAAACGTAACTTGCTGGTCCAGCCTGTGGCTTGACAGATCAGCCGTTGCATGATAAAATCAATATATGTTCTACAGATTCTCAATAGACTGCTTACGGCTTGGGTTTGTCATGCCTATTTTTGTATGTATTCACAGTGCTGGAATGGTACCAAAAAGCGGTACTTTGCTGCTTCAGGAGATGGGAAGCGTTTGTTTAATGCTCATGTTAGATTTAAAATGGTACAGATTCTGTGTTATTGCAGTTCATTTAAATGGTCTTTGACAATATTGAATTATAGGATCACTAACTGTGCCAAGGGGCTTTCCATCAGACTTACTGCAGCTAACGAGGTCTAAGTTGTTGGGTTCACCTTGGATATCGAGTTAGTAAAGGATATCTGTTACACAGGTTTCCCAGGACAAGTACAATGCAGTATGGGAGATTGACATTGTGTAACACTATTTGGACCAGGGGGTTCCAGCTACATTCTTAGCTTTGATCGGACCTCATTATGTAGTTATCCTCCTGGCGCTGGTTAGCGCAACAGGTCACTCGCTACATTATTGTGACAGGAGAGGATGATTACATCTGCAAATATATGCATAGTATTTTATGCTATAATTAATTTAAGCAGAGCAGTAGGGGTGTCAGGTCTTAAAATAACTCAAGACATACCCAGGGTTTTCTCGTTATGTGGGGACACACATATACAACAATACGTCGAGGTCACCAAGACCCTTTGAGACTCTGAGATAACTATGATTGTTAGTTACAAAAGACGTTATAAGAACCTATCTGCTCAGATCTTGTCAGGTGTTAAAACGGAGTTGAGGTATGCAGGAGTAGATACTGATCTGGATATCGCTCTATCAGGGCTGCTATAACAGCAGCAGCAAGGGTTAATCATGTTCTGCAGCACCACATCATAATGGCTGTAGTGTGGTCAAACAAACAATATTTCAAACATGTTATAATAACCCGTTGCTAGACCAGAGGTATTCTCAATTTATTTTATGTTCTGTTATAGGTTCCATCCGGATGAGAGATGTGACTATTGTTATTAATCTTTTTTTTTAATTTTAATTTTGAATTTAACAGCAATTTGCATACATACAATGATAACAGACAGTGATAATCAGGACATAATTGTACAACAGTATGTAAACGACCCTCAAAACCCTTACCCTTACCCTTACCCACCCTCGCCACCTGGGGACAAACAACACTCACATACGTACACATCCACACAAATACGATTTAAAAAAAAAAAAAGTTTTTAAAGAAGAAAAATAAATAAATAATTAAATAGAAAATAGAAAATAAATTTTAAAAAATTTAAAAATTTGTGGGGAGGGAGGGGGGGGGGGAGGGGTTGAGGGGATAGCAGCTGCTATAAGACAGAGCTGTGATAGAGGACACTCAGTCCTCTTCCGAGTCCGGAAACAAGTTAAGAGAGTTAACAAGTTCCAGGAAAGGGTTCCATGTATCTAGGAATGTCTTGGTAGAGCCTTTGAGAGCGAACCTAAGTTTTTCAAGCTTTAAGTTGTAGAGCACCTCCTTGATTCAGCGGGCGTGTGTCGGGGGACAGGTAAGTCTCCAGTTAAGCAAAATCAGTCTCCGGGCTAACAGGGTTGTAAAAGCCAGGACCCGCTTCAACGCATCAGAGAGGTTGGTGTTGGGGGGAATACCAAAAATAGCTGACAGTGGGTTTGGAGGAATAGTCTGGCCATAGGCTCTGCTTAGCACGTCGAAAGCACTCCTCCAAAAGGTTGCTAGCTTGGGGCAAGACCAAAACATATGACTATGGTTGGCAGGGGATTGATTGCATCTGTTGCAGGTGTCTTTAACAGCGGGATATATTCTAGATAATCTTGCGTTTGTGTAGTGGACTTTGTGAAGGACTTTGCATTGGATTAGGCCATGACGGGCACATATGGAGGAAGAATGGATCAAATCCAAGGCAGAGTCCCATTGCTGGTCTGTTAGTTTCGTATTCAGCTCGCCGTCCCACGCACCTGTACCTGAATGGTGGCCGATTAGGAAAAGGGGAGATGCAACACCAGTCATTGAAAGTAGGCATGCAGGTGCAGCAGGCAGTGAAGAAAGTGAATGGTATGTTAGCATTCATAGCAAAAGGATTTGAGTATAGGAGCAGGGAGGTTCTACTGCAGTTGTACAGGGTCTTGGTGAGACCACACCTGGAGTATTGCGTACACTTTTGGTCTCCTAATCTGAGGAAGGACATTCTTGCCCTAGAGTAAAGAGAAGGTTCACCAGACTGATTCCTGGGATGTCAGGACTTTCATATGAAGAAAGACTGGATAGACTCGGCTTGTACTCGCTGGAATTTAGAAGATTGAGGGGGGATCTTATAGAAACTTACAACATTCTTAAGGGGTTGGACAGGCTAGATGCAGGAAGATTATTCCCGATGTTGGGTAAGTCCAGAACTAGGGGGTCACAGTTTAAGGGTAAGAGGGAAGTCTTTGAGGACCGAGATGAGAAAATCATTTTTTACACAGAGAGTGGTGAATCTCTGGAATTCTCTGCCACAGAATGTAGTTGAGGCCAGTTCATTGGCTATATTTAACAGGGAGTTAGATGTGGCCCTTGTGGCTAAAGGGATCAGGGGGTATGGAGAGAAAGCAGGTACAGGATACTGAGTTGGATGATCAGCCATGAGCATATTGAATGGCGGTGCAGGCTCGAAGGGCCGAATGGCCTACTCCTGCACCTATTTTCTATGTTTCTATGTTTCTAAGACCTCCTTCCACCTCTTTCGACTATGTTGAAGACCAGCTTTGATTAGCTACGAATAGCTATGACTAACATTTGGAAAATTGGACACCGAATAGCGGAGAGTGACGACGACCTCCTTCGATCTCCTTCGATCTCCCTTTGACCTCCCTTTGACTATAATGAAGACTATCTACGACTACCTTAGACTATCTTCGACTACCCTCGATTACCTATGACTAACATGCCGACCTACTACGACCTACCTCGACTAAACCTACGAGTAAAATAAGTATATCGTTTTTTTCCATGGCGACCTTTCTTTACTCGTGGGCAATGTTTAACATATTGAAAAAAAGGTAGCGACCTAGCTGAGGCCTCGAGTATGTGGAGACCACTCTCGAGCATGAAGGTGAGTTACGAAGAGTTACAAAGACCTCCTACGACCTTGTGTCGCCAATGAGTCGAGGGCAAACTCGCCAGAACTCACGGATTAGGTCGCCCAAGTGGGATAGGTCCATTAGTTTAATTTAGTTTAGAGGTACAGCACGGAAACAGGCCTCTCAGCCCACCGAGTCCGCACTGGCCAGCGACCACAGCATATTAACACTACCCTAGACACATTAGGGACAATTTACACTGAAACCAAGTATACCAACCCAAGCTAATTAACCTACAAACCCATGCACTAGTTCTATCCGACACACTAGGGACAATTTACAGAAGCCAATTAACCAACCAACCTACACGTCTTTGGTAAGTGGAAGGAAACCAGAACACCCGGAGAAAACCCACGCGGTCATTGAGAGAACGTACAAACTCCATGTAGACAGCATTGAGCTATGGTCAGTATTGAACCCGGGTCTCTGACACTCTAGCATTCACGTTAAGCTTCAGAACTGTTTGAAATGAACTGCAACTCTTTCATTCACAAGATATTTTTTAAACAGCCCTTCTCTTACTTCACAGCTTGCAATCCTTCCTAACTCTATAAACCTTTAAGATCCTGTTTTTAATTTCACCTGCATTCCTAGTTTTCATCATATTACAAAAAAGAATACACAAAATGCTGGAGTAACTCAGTGGGTCAGGCAGCATTGCTGAAGAAAATGGACGTTATGTTTCATGTCAGAACCCTTCTTCAGACTCGAACCGAAATGTCACCAATCCATGATCTCCAGAGATGCTGCCTGACCCATTGAGTTACTCCATCTCTTTTTCTGTAAACCGTCATCTGCAGTTCCTTGTGCTGTAAGCACTGTAAGGCAGCAACTCTACCGCTGCACCACTGTGCCGACCAGCGACCTGCAAGAGTCTTCTGAAACTTTAGTTCTATAAACAAAGCCATCGATATTTAGAACGGTGACCAGGAAACACTTTTTCTCACAGAGAGTGGTGAGTCTGTGGAATTCTCTGCCTCAGAGGGTGGTGGAGGCAGGTTCTCTGGATGCTTTCAAGAGAGAGCTAGATAGGGCTCTTAAAAATAGCAGAGTCGGGGGATATGGGGAGAAGGCAGGAACGGTGGGTACTGATTGGGGATGATCAGCCATTGAATGGCGGTGCTGGCTCGAAGGGCCGAATGGCACCTATTGTCTATTGATATTACATTCTGGAACTCCTTCTGTTTCATATTGACATCCAACTGTGGTGCAACTTATGTTTTAAAACAAAAACATATTCTTTACCTAGCGTCTGTCTCATAGTCTAATGTACATGTTGGCATCCATGACAATTGCAGACATGTTTATAGTGTCAGTGTGATGAACCAGCAACTGGTTTGTGCATGTTGATGCATCCTCTCCGGAGCTCTCACTGTTTTCATTCATGCTCTCTGGGGCAGGCTCCTTGCTTCCACTCATATCCGCGGGAGAATCCTCACACTCTGTCTTCACTCTCACCGCCTCCTCTTCAATCTGGCACTCAACTGGAATGCAGTTTGACTGGCAGTCCACATTTAGATCTTTAGAAGCACCGATCCATTCCTTCAGTAAAAGTTGAAAGATTTATCACAGTTACTGATCCAAGATTGTATTGGGTTTTTTTGTATTGTATTCAATTTATTGTCATTATCTCATATTGGAGACAACAAAATGAATTTTCCTTACAGTCAAGTATCATAAAAATAAATAATAAATATATAAAACATATTAAAATTAAAAAAAGCACAAACACAGAAGTCCCCAACACAACATAACCACAACACAACACAGTGGCAACTCCCAGTGGCTCAACACTTCAACTCCCCCTCCCACTCCGTATCTGACCTCTCTGTCCTGGGTCTCCTCCATGGAGGAACAGCACCTCATATTCCGCTTGGGGAGTCTGCATCCTGGGGGCATGAACATTGAATTCTCCCAATTTTGTTAGCCCTTGCTGTCTCCTCCCCTTCCTCATCCCTCCTACTGTCTCCTCCCATCCCCCAGCCTTCGGGCTCCTCCTTTTTCCTTTCTTCTCCCCGCCCCCCCCCCCACCTCCGATAAGTCTGAAGAAGGGTTTCGGCCCGAAACGTTGCCTTTTTCCTTCGCACCATAGATGCTGCTGCACCCGCTGAGTTTCTCCAGCTTTTTTGTGTACCTACAGTGGCACCAAAGTTGAGGAAGGTACCATAGTCCAGCCAGCCTCCCCGCTGATCTTCCCAGATGTTCACCCGTGGTCGGGGCCTCCCGAGCACCCGCAGTCGCCACCACGGGCGGCACGATGCTCAGGCCCTCACGCCGGGATGATGGTACACCGACGCCGAACCCCGACGGAGAACATCCTCAGCGGCCCGGACCTCCAGATCAGCCCAACCCCGCCCAACCCCGACGACTATTCGCTCGCTGGCCACAGAGGCAATTCTACAAACTCATATTACAATCATTCCATGCACTTAAATCTCTATTCCTACAGCAACATTGATTAATACGGGTTTCAGGGGTTATGGGGAGAAGGCAGGAGAGTGCAGTTAGGTGGAAGAGATAGATCAGCCATGAATGAAAGGCGGAGTAGACTTGATGGGCCGAATGGCCTAATTCTACTCCAATTCCCTATGGCCTTATGAACACTTCTTACTTTAACTATGATTCCCTTATCGTGCATCTACACACTGTAAATGTATCGATTATAATCATGTATTGTCTTCCTGCTCACTGGTCATCACCCAACAAAAGCTTTTCACTGTACCTCGGTACACGTGACAATAAATTAAACGGAACTATTTATTGGACACAATGCTGGAGTAACTCAGCGGGTGAGGCAGCATCTCTGGAGAGAAGGAATGGGAATGAATAATATTATTATTTATTATTTATTAAGCTATAGTTTAGCTTAGATTTACAATGCGGAAACAGGCCCTTCGGCCCACCGAGTCCGTGCCGACCATCGATCCCCGCACACTAGCACTATCCTATCTATCCAAGGGGCAATTTATATTTATACCAAGCCAATTAGCCTCCAAACCTGTACACCTTTGGAGTGTGTGTCTGTTGGAGTGTTCATACTGTTGGGTGATAAGGTACTCAAATGGAAAATGTGATGCTGTACCTCCAGTTTGCATGTGGCCTCACTCTGGCAATGGAACAGGCCCAGGGCAGAAATGCTGTTCAAGCTTAATGCTCAATTGCTTTTTGACATAAATTAAATGAATTTGTGAGGTTTGAAAAGATAGAAAGGACTGCCAAATGGTTGAGATGAGGTAGACAAAAATGCTGGAGAAACTCAGCGGGTGCAGCAGCATCTATGGAGCAAAGGAGATGGGCAACGTTTCGGGCCGAAACCCTTCTTCAAACTGAGGTAAATGGGATGAGAGGTGATTTATTTATTTCCAGAGGACGGGAACACATCTTTTGCAGGTCAGGCCACATAGAAACATAGAAACATAGAAATTAGGTGCAGGAGTAGGCCATTCGGCCCTTCGAGCCTTCACCGCCATTCAATATGATCATGGCTGATCATCCAACTCAGTATCCCGTACCTGCCTTCTCTCCATACCCTCTGATCCCCTTAGCCACAAGGGCCACATCTAACTCCTTCTTAAATATAGCCAATGAACTGGCCTCGACTACCCTCTGTGGCAGAGAGTTCCAGAGATTCACCACTCTCTGTGTGAAAAAAGTTCTTCTCATCTCGGTTTTAAAGGATTTCCCCCTTATCCTTAAGCTGTGACCCCTTGTCCTGGACTTCCCCAACATCGGGAGCAATCTTCCTGCATCTAGCCTGTCCAACCGCTTAAGAATTTTGTACGTTTCTATAAGATCCCCTCTCAATCTCCTAAATGCTAGAGAGTATAAACCAAGTCTATCCAGTCTTTCTTCATAAGACAGTCCTGACATCCCAGGAATCAGTCTGGTGAACCTTCTCTGCACTCCCTCTATGGCAATAATGTCCTTCCTCAGATTTGGAGACCAAAACTGTACGCAATACTCCAGGTGTGGTCTCATCAAGACCCTGTACAACTGCAGTAGAACCTCAACGTTTCGGGCCGAAACCCTTCTTCAGACTGAGGTAAATGGGATGAGAGGTGATTTATTTATTTTCAGAGGATGGGAACACATCTTTTGCAGGTCAGGCCACATCTTTTTGTATTGTGAGCAATTTCAGGCCTCATATCTGATGAAGGATGTGCTGGCCCTGGAGAGGATCCAGAGGAGGTTTATGAGAATGATTGAGTTAAAATAAGATGAGCATTTAACCTCACTGGGCCTCTACTCGCTGGAGCTTAGAAGGATGAGGGGGTACCTCATTGAAAGGCACTGAATAGTGAAAGGCCTGGATAGAGTGGATGTGGAGAGGATGTTTCCATTAGTAGGGGAGCCTAGGACCAGAGGTCGTAGCCTCGGAATTAAAGGACATTCCTTTAGGAAGGAGATGAGGAGGAATTTCTTTGGTCACAAGGTGGTGAATCTGTGGAATTCATTGCCACAGAAGGCTGTGGAGGCTAAGCCAATGGATATTTTTAAGGCAGACATAGATAGATTGTTGGGTTGTATGGGTGTCAGAGGTAACGGGATTATGGGGCAGGAGAATGGGGTTAGGAGGGAGAGATAGATGAGACATGAGTGAATGGCGGAGTAGACTTGATGGGCCGAATGGCCTATATCTGCTCCTATCACCGATGAACTTATGTGGAGTGCATATTTTAAGCATTGACCATTTGGATTGAAGGGCCTGTTCCCCTTCTATAATCTCAATAAAGACATTATGGATACTTTTGATAACCAGAAAGAAAAACTAAATGATTAGCCAGCGTCTACTTAATAGATTACTACCCAAGATCTTTGTTGTACTGTTTTGTGGCCTTCATGGTACAGTTATCAAGTTCACATTAACATAGAAACATAGAAACATAGAAAATAGGTGCAGGAGTAGGCCATTTGGCCCTTCGAGCCTGCACCGACATTCAATATGATCATGGCTGATCATTCAACTCAGTATCATGTACCTGCCTTCTCTCCATACCCCCTGATCCCTTTAGCCACAAGGGCCACATCTAACCCCCTCTTAAATATAGCCAATGAACTGGCCTCAACTGTGGCAGAGAATTCCACAGATTCACCACTCTCTGTGTAAAAAATGTTTTTCTCATCTTGGTCCTAAAAGACTTCCCCCTTATCCTTAAACTGTGACCCCTTGTTCTGGACTTCCCCAACATCGGGAATAATCTTCCTGCATCTAGCCTGTCCATCCACTTAAGAATTTTGTAAGTTTCTATAAGATCCCCCCTCAATCTTCTAAATTCTAGCGAGTACAAGCCGAATCCATTAACATGGATCCCCATCAAATTAATAAGTAGCTTGTATAGAAACATAGAAACATAGAAAAATAGATGCAGAAGTAGACCATTCAGCCCTTCGAGCCACACCACCATTCAATATTTTCAAGGCTGATCATCTAAAATCAGTACCCCGTTCCTGCTTTTTTCCCCATATTCTTTGATTCCATTAGCCCTAAGAACTAAATCGAACTCTTGCTTCAAAACATCCAGTGAATTGGCCTCCACTGACTTCAGTGGCAGAGAATTCCACAGATCACACAATGCTCTCTGGCCATGCTACAGCCTGGGTGTGGAGGATACAAGAACAAAGGGCTGGGTAGACAAAAATAATGTAAGACACTCGGTATTACCTGGAAGTTGCCATTGTAATCATCAAAGAGGTCATTGAAGACACGTTTTGGATCTGGTATTCCTGGAAAAAGCAGGGTCTTTACCCTAAATACATAAATATGATCAGTCCACGTTCAGAGGCAGATGAAGCAGGTTCACAATTGTTTAACGCGAGAGTTGGAATCGTTCCACAGAGTTATAAAAAGCTGGAGTAACTCAGCGGGACAGCGAGCATCTCTGGAGAGAAGGAATGGGTGACGTTTCAGGTCGAGATGTCTAAAGAAGGGCCTCGTCCCAAAATGTTACCCATTCCTTCTCTCCAGAGATGCTGCCTGTCCCGCTGAGTTTCTCCAGCTTTTTGAGTCTATCTTCGGTTTAAACCAGCATCTGCAATTCCTTCCTCCACATGCCATAGAGTGAACAGCATGGAAACAGATCCTTTGGTCCAACTCATCCATGCTGACAAAGATGTCCCATCTTAGCACGTCCCGTTTGCCTGTGTTTGGCCGATATCTCTCCAAGCCAGGCATATGGGACTAGCTCTATATAAATCCCATCCATTATTATTATTATCTTGATCACAGGGAGAACATGCAAACTGGGGTTAGGAGGGAGAGATAGATCAGCCATGTCAAAAGATAAAATCAGGGAAGGTAGTGCATCCGTGGATAATCAGGGAAATCAGGGATAGTATCAAAACAAAAGATGAAGCGTACAAATTAGCCAGAAAAAGCAGCCTACCAGAGGACTGGGAGAAATTCAGAGTCCAGCAGAGGAGGACAAAAGGCTTAATTAGGAAAGGGAAAATAGATTATGAAAGAAAACTGGCAGGGAACATAAAAACTGACTGCAAAAGTTTTTATAGATATGTGAAGAGGAAAAGATTAGTTTAAACAAATGTATGTCCCTTGCAGTCAGAAACGGGCGAATTGATCATGGGGAACAAGGACATGGCAGACCAATTGAATAACTACTTTGGTTCTGTCTTCACTAAGGAAGACATAAATAATCTGCCGGAAATAGCAAGGGACCGGGGGTTAAATGAGATGGAGTAACTGAGTGAAATCCAGGTTAGCCAAGATGTGGTGTTAGGTAAATTGAACGGATTAAAGGCCGATAAATCCCCAGGGCCAGATAAGTTGCCTCCCAGAGTACTTAAGGAAATAGCCGCAGAAATAGTGGATGCATTAGTGATAATTTTTCAAAACTCTTTAGATTCTGGAGTAGTTCCTGAGGATTGGAGGGTAGCTAATGTAACCCCACTTTTTAAAAAGGGAGGGAGTGAGGAAACGGGGAATTACAGACCAGTTAGTCTAACATCGGTGGTGGGGAAAATTCTGGAGTCAGTTATTAAAGATGGGATAGCAGCACATTTGGAAAGTGGTGAAATCATTGGACAAAGTCAGCATGGATTAATGAAAGGTAAATCATGTCTGACGAATTTTATAGAATTTCCGAGGATGTAACTAGTAGAGTGGATAAGGGAGAACCAGTGGATGTGTTATATCTGGACTTTCAGAAGGCTTTCGACAAGGTCCCACATAAGAGATAAGTATACAAACTTAAAGCACACGGTATTGGGGGTTTAGTATTGATGTGGATAGAGAACTGGTTGGCAGTCAGGAAGCAAAGAGTAGGAGTAAACTGGTCCTTTTCAGAATGGCAGGCAGTGACTAGTGGGGTACCGCAAGGCTCAGTGCTGGGACCCCAGCTATTTACAATATATATTAATGATCTGGATGAGGGAATTGAATGCAACATCTCCAAGTTTGCGGATGACACGAAGCTGGGGGGCAGTGTTAGCTGTGAGGAGGATGCTAGGAGGCTGCAAGGTGACTTGGATAGGTTGGGTGAGTGGGCAAATGCATGAAAGATGCAGTATAATGTGGATAAAAGTGAGGTTATCCACTTTGGTGGCAAAAACAGGAAAGTAGACTATTATCTGAATGGTGGCCGATTAGGAAAAGGGGAGATGCAACGAGATCTGGGTGTCATGGTACACCAGTCATTGAAAGTAGGAATGCTGACCTCAGTTTTGGTCTCCTAATCTGAGGAAAGACATTCTTGCCATAGAGGGAGTGCAGAGAAGGTTCACCAGACTGATTCCTGGGATGGCAGGACTTTCATATGAAGAAAGACTGGATAGACTCGGCTTGTACACGCTAGCATTTAGAAGATTGAGGGGGGATCTTATAGAAACTTACAAAATTCTTAAGGGGTTGGACAGGCTAGATGCAGGAAGATTATTCCCGATGTTGGGGAAGTCCAGAACTAGGGGGTCACAGTTTAAGGATAAGGGGGAAGTCTTTGAGGACCGAGATGAGAAAATCATTTTTTACACAGAGAGTGGTGAATCTGTGGAATTCTCTGCCACAGAAGGTAGTTGAGGCCAGTTCATTGGCTATATTTAAGAGGGAGTTGGATGTGGCCCTTGTGGCTAAAGGGATCAGGGCGTATGGGGAGAAGGCAGGGATGGGATACTGAGTTGGATGATCAGCCATGATCATATTGAATGGCGGTGCAGGCTCGAAGGGCCGAATGGCCTACTCCTGCACCTATTTTCTATGTTTCTATGATTGAATGGTGGAGTGGACTTGATGGGCCGAATGGCCTAATTCTGCTCCTATCACTTATGATCTTATGATTTTATGATCAACATAGACTGCACACGAGCAGGATCGAACCCAGGTATCTGAACAAGTTGGGCCAAAGGGCCTGTTTCCGAGCTGTGTGATTCCATGCCACTGGATCTCTGCTTGGACAATGTAAGAACCAAGAGTGGAACCCGCAGGTTTTTTTTTTCTCTTTAAACTCTGGCTTTGATAACAGTAAGAGAGGGATCGCTGGTCGGTGTGTAAATGTCCCACGGGGAAGACAACGAGACACTTATGACAACTCCCTGCTCATTAACCCTTCACTTACCTCTTCATTCGACAGAACACACAAACAAATACGGCTAAAACTAGAGCTGTCGCTGGCAGGAAAACCAGGAAAACTGTCCTCATCCCCGGCACGGGACATGATTCTGGGGGAACAAAATGAAGGATTGTATTAAATAATCCGCCTGGGTCAAGACGAGATGGAGAGACCAGTGGAAGTCAGCGGAACCATCTAGGCTACACCAGTACATCGATGACCCCATGGACGTCCCTGGCCAGGACCTGCCCCGAAAGAAGTGGAGAACCCTCAACCGCTTGAGGACAGGCATTGGACGCTATGGAGTAGCGATGAAGAGGTGGGGCCTCGTGGACAGCGAGCACCTCCTGCGAGTGTGGGGACCCAACACAGACAGTGGAGCACATAGTCACCAGTTGCCCCAAACACCAGTTGGCCACCGAATGGTGAACGAGGTCTGATTGACCTGGACGATGACACGTTGGCCTGGCTCGCCTCAACGGAGCTACAGGTCTAAAAGACATACGGCAGAGGAAGAAGAAATAAACATAATTTATCAATGTCAAAGCAGAAGAGTGAAAACTCTTGTGTTCGCCTGACATTAGTGGTAGGTAAGATTTTAGAGTCAATTATAAAGGATGAGGTTACGCAGTATTTGGAAGTTCACGATAAAACAGGCCAAAGTCAGCATGGTTTTGTGAAGGGAAGATCTTGCCTGACGAATCTGCTGGAGTTCTTTAAGGAAGTTAATAGCAGCTCAGACAGAAATGATGTTCGCCTAGATTTTCAGGCGTTCAATAAGGTGCCATTCATCAGGCTTCGAGGGAAGATGAGAGCCCATGGTATTAAAGGGAAGATACTAGTAGCATGGATAGCGGGTTAGCTGGATGGCAGAAGGCAAAGAGTTGCAATAAAAGGCGCTTTTTCAGGTTGGCTGCCAGTGACTAGTGGAGTTCCACAAGGGTCGGGGCTGGGGCCACTTCTCTTCACGTTGTATATTAATGATTTAGACAAGGGGATTGAAGGCTTTGTGGCCAGGTTTGTAGAAAATGCTAAGATAGGTGGAGGGGCAGGCAGTGCAGAGGGAGCAAGGACTCTGCAGAAGGACTTGGCCAGGTTAGGAGAGTGGGCAGAGAAATGGCAGATGAAATTCAGTACAGCAAAGCGCGGAGTCACGCATGTTGGTAAGAAGAATAAAGGCGTAGACTATTTTCTAAATGGAGAGAATCCAGAAATCGGAGGTGCAAAGGGATCTGGGAGTGTTGGTGCAGGATTCCCAAAAAGTTAATTTGCAAGTCGAATTGGTCGTAAGGAAGGCAAATTCAACGCTAGCATTTATATCAAAAGGACTGGAATACAAAAACAGACATGTAATACTGAGGCTCTACAAGCCGCTGGTCAGGTGGCATTTGGAGTACTGTGAGCAATTTTGGGCCCCGTATATGAGGAAGGAGGTGCTGGCTCTGGAGAGGGTCCAGAGGAGGTTGACAAGAATGAATCCAGGAATGAGTGGGTTAACATATGATGGGTGTTTGATAGCACCGGGCCTCTACTCACTGGAGTTTAGAAGGTTGAGGGGGGAACTCATTGAAACTTACAGAATAATGAAAGGTATAGATAAAGTGGATGTGGAAAGGATCTTTCCACTGGTGGGAGAGTCTGGGACCGATTTCTGGATTCTCTCCATTTAGAAAATACTCTACGCCTTTATTTTTCTTACCAATATGCATGACTCTGCGCTTTGCTGTACTGAATTTCATCTGCCTAATTCTACACCTATAACTTGTGAACTTCTGAATAACTTCCTAAAGCTTCAGACATGCCCATCCTTAGGTTATCATTATAGAGACACAGCATGGAAACAGGCCCTTTGGCGCATTGACCGGTGATCCCCGCACACCAACACTATCCTACACACACTGGGGACAGTTAACCTACAAACCAGTGTGTCTTTGGAAAAAAACCATGATCTGGATCGAACCCGGGTCTCTGGCCCGGTGAGACAGCCACTCCTCCGCTGCGCCATCATGCCATATTATTGACTTTTTCAAGTAAATTCCATGGGTGCGAATTGTTATTCCACGTCTCAAACTTTTGGATAGAGATTGGTGAATTATGTAAGGGCATATTTCTGTAGTCCGAAGGGCCATCGCTTCAGGGCCCACCTGTCCACAAGTCATGGAGTCATACAGCATGGACACAGGTCAGTCAGCCCAACTTGTCCATGCTGAGCAAGATGTCCCATCCAAGCTAGCTACTGTTCAACATGTCCAATCAGTTCACCATCGCGCTACAAAAATATTTTTCTTTCAAGTATTTATCCCTTCTGAAGTTCACCATGTGCTTCATCTGCCACGCCTGACAGTCCATTCCAGATTGGAGGCACTCAGTGCAAAATAAGGAAAATGTCTCTATTTCCTAACAACCTAGAAGGAGGCCATTCAGTTCCATCTAGTCTATGATGGCCCTCGGGCCATTCCAACTTTACCACAAATTTTCCATGCAATCCACTCTCCCTGTACTCCATCTAAACGGGTCATTTACAGTGACCACTGGGTGACCAGTCAACAACACTACATGTGTTTTTGGATGTTGGTGGAAACCATAACAGCCAGAGGTAAGCCGTGCAGTCACAGGGCAACTGCACCAAAGGCTAGGAATGAACCCAGGTAGATACTGGAGTCTTTCCACCTGCATCACTGTGCCACCCAAATATTTTTGCTCATGTTCTTTGATTCATTTGACAATCACCCTCACGCTCCATCTTCTGGAACTTGACCCTTTCACCATGTGGAACTGAATTTTTCCATCTGTACTTCAGAGTTTTAAAACTTACATCAAATTCCCTCTCAACCTTCTCTCTTCTCAGGGGAACACCAACAAGTTCTCAGTTTACTGTGACAACAGATTCTAGAATAACTGCTTCCCAACAACAGCATCGATGTTCTAGGTCGATGGTGATTTGCCAGAACAGCGTAGTATGTTATTCAGCTGCTATGTTGCCGACGTTGGGGGAGTCCAGAACCAGGGGTCACAGTTTAAGAATAAGTGGTAGGCCATTCAGGACTGAGATGAGGAAAAACTTCTCCACCCAAAGAGTTGTGAATCTGTGGAACTCTCTGCCACAGAGGGCAGTGGAGGCCAATTCACTGGATGTTTTCAAGAGAGAGTTAGATTTAGCTGTTTGGGCTAATGGAATCGAGGAATATGGGGAAAAGGCAGGAACGGGCTACTGATTTTGGATGATTAGCCATGATCATTTTGAATGGCGATGCTGGCTCGAGGGGCCAAATAGCCTACTCTTTCACCTATTTTCTATGTTTCTGTTTCTATCTATCTGTAGATAGATCAATAATCTATCCACGTATCTATCTATCTATCTATGTATCTAAGATAGACACAAAATGCTGGAGTAACTCAGCGGGTCAGGCAGTATATTTGGACGAAAGGAACAGGTGACGTTTTGGGTCGAGACCCTTCTTAAGACCAGTGACCAAGAGAGATATACAGTAGTCAGGACATATGAATGGATGGTATGCAGAAAGCAACGATAACCAAGGATAAATGGAGCCCACAATGGTCCATTGTTGGATGTGGGATAGGTCTGATTAACTCATTATCACCTAAGCATCGTCTGTATCGTTTGTTCCCCTTGCCCCTGACTCTCAGTATGAAGAACGTTCTCGACCTGAAAATTTGAGTATAGGAGCAGGGAGGTTCTACTGCAGTTGTACAGGGTCTTGGTGAGACCATACCGGGAGTATTGCATACAGTTTTGGTCTCCTAATCTGAGAAAATACATTCTTGCCCTAGAGGGAGTACAGAGAAGGTTCACCAGACTGATTCCTGGGATGTCAGGACTTTCATATGAAGAAAGACTGGGTAGACTCGGCTTGTACTCGCTAGAATTTGGAAGATTGAGGGGGGATCTTATAGAAACTTACAAAACTCTTAAGGGGTTGGACAGGCTAGATGCAGGAAGGTATTTCCCGATGTTGGGGAAGTCCAGAACAAGGGGTCATAGTTTAAGCATAAGGGGAAAATCTTTTAGGACCGAGATGAGAAAAACATTTTTTACACAGAGAATGGTGAATCTCTGGAATTCTCTGCCACAAAAGGTAGTTGAGGCCAGTTCATTGGCTATATTTAAGAGGGAGTTAGATGTGGCCCTTGTGGCTAAAGGTATCAGGGGGTATGGAGAGAAGGCTGGTACAGGATACTGAGTTGGATGATCAGCCATGATCATATTGAATGGCGGTGCAGGCTCGAAGGGCCGAATGGCCCACTCCTGCACCTATTTTCTATGTTTCTATGTCACCTATTCCTTTCCTCCAGAGATGCTGCCTGACCCGCTGAGTTACTTCAGCTTTTTGTGTCTGTCTTCTGATGCAGTACTCATCCTTTTGTCTTCCTCCTTTCGATGCATCCTCCCTTTCCACCAACATGAATGTTACCCTCTGAAGCGATGATAATTGCACTTTTCACAATTCAATGCACTTTCAGGTTTCGAGTCATCCGCATGGCACAGTGGTAGAGTTGCTGCCTTACTGCGCCAGAGACCCGTGTCCTGACCACGGGTGCTAGTCTGTACGGAGTTTGTACATTCTCCCCATGACCTGCATGTGTTTTCTCCGAGATCTTCGGTTTCCTCCCACACTCCAAAAACGTACAGGTTTGCAGGTTAATTGGCTTGGAATAAAAATAAAAAATGATTCCTAGCGTGTGTAGGATGGTGTTAAAGAGCGGGGATCGCTGGCTGGCATGCATCTCTAAATTAAATATTTGAAGATTCATTTCTAGCTTAAGTGAATGGACAACTTTGTTGCATGTTTATTGTCAGCAGGTCAGAAGACATAGAAACATAGAAACATAGAAATTAGGTGCAGGAGTAGGCCATTCGGCCCTTCGAGCCTGCACCGCCATTCAATATGATCATGGCTGATCATCCAACTCAGTATCCCGTACCTGCCTTCTCTCCATACCCTCTGATCCCCTTAGCCACAAGGGCCACATCTAACTCCCTCTTAAATATAGCCAATGAACTGGCCTCGACTACCCTCTGTGGCAGAGAGTTCCAGAGATTCACCACTCTCTGTGTGAAAAAAGTTCTTCTCATCTCGGTTTTAAAGGATTTCCCCCTTATCCTTAAGCTGTGACCCCTTGTCCTGGACTTCCCCAACATCGGGAGCAATCTTCCTGCATCTAGCCTGTCCAACCCCTTAAGAATTTTGTAAGTTTCTATTTGATCCCCTCTCAATCTCCTAAATTCTAGAGTATAAACCAAGTCTATCGAGTCTTTCTTCATAAGACAGTCCTGACATCCCAGGAATCAGTCTGGTGAACCTTCTCTGCACTCCCTCTATGGCAATAATGTCCTTCCTCAGATTTGGAGACCAAAACTGTACGCAATACTCCAGCTGTGGTCTCACCAAGACCCTGTACAACTGCAGTAGAACCTCCCTGCTCCTATACTCAAATCCTTTTGCTATGAAAGCTAACATACCATTCGCTTTCTTCACTGCCTGCTGCACCTGCATGCCCACTTTCAATGACTGGTGTACCATGACACCCAGGTCTCGCTGCATCTCCCCTTTTCCTAGTCGGCCACCATTTAGATAATAGTCTGCTTTCCTGTTTTTGCCACCAAAATGGATAACCTCACATTTATCCACATTATACTGCACATGTTTATGAATGAGAAACAAAAATTAATTTCTAGATCAGTGTTTACAAGATCAGGAAACAAAATTCAGCACCTACTGCAGTCTTTCCTTTCCAAATAAGAGCAGGTGTCCATTCACTCCAGTAGCCCCTGGTCGCATGACCTTCATGGATTGTGAATCTTAGACGGAAAAAATAGCACTTTGCAGGATCAACATTTGTCAAGTAAAATGACCGATCAGGTACTAATTGTCTCTGCAAGGAAACACAATGATTTGGTCATAGAATATACAGTATGGAAATAGGCCTGCATTTCAGCTTGCATAATTGGAGTCATGCATTGTCTTTTCCGCTGACTGGTTAGCACACAACAAAAATGCACTCATCCTGATTCAGGGGCAGTTTCTTCCCAGCTGTTATCAGGCAACTGAATCATCCCACCGCATCCAGAGAGTGGTCCTGAACTTCTATCAGACTATCCTTGAGCAAACATTACAGTTTTACCTTGCACTAAACATGTATCTGTACACTACGAACGGCTCGATTGTAATCATGTGTTGTCTTTCCGCTAACTGGTTAGAACGCTTTTCACTGTACCTCGGTACGCATGACAATAAACAAATGACTAATGACTGCATGCCAACCAAATTCACAAGTTCTTAAGTGATAGGAGCAGAATTAGGCCATTTGGCCCATCATGTCTATTCCGCCATTCAATCATGGCTGACCTATCTTTGCCGCTCAACCCCATTCTACCGCCTTCTCCCCATAACTCCTGGCACCTGTACTAATCAAGAATCTATCCATCCCTGCCATTAAAATATCCACTGACTTGGCCTCCACAGCCTTCTGAGGCAAAGAATTCTATAGATTCACCATCTTCTGACTGAAGAAATTCCTCCTTATCTCCTTCCCAATGGAGCTAGTCCCACTTGCCTGTTACTGGCCTATATCCCTCCAAACATGGTGTCGCAGCGGTAGAGTTGCTGCCTAACAGCGAACACAGCACCGGAGACCCGGGTTCGATCCTGACTACGAATGCTGTCTGTACGTAGTTTGTACGTTCTGCCCGTTACCTGCGTGGGGTTACACCGAGATCTTCACTTTCCTCCCACACTCCAAAGACGTACAGGTTTGTAGGTTAATTGCCTTGGTAAAAATTGTCCCGTGTGTGTGTTTGTCGTGTGTGTGTTTGTCGTGTGTGTGTGTGTGTGTGTGTGTGTGTGTGTGTGTGTGTGTGTGTGTGTGTGTGTGTGTGTGTGTGTGTGTGTGTGTGTGTGTGTGTGCGCGTGCGCGTGTGCGTGTGCGTGTGCGTGTGCGTGTGTTAATGTGCGGGGATCGCTGGTCGGCGCAGACCCGGTGGGCCGAAGGTCCTGTTTCTGCGCTGTATCTTTAATCTGTCTACCTGTTCATGTGTCTTTTAAATGTTGTAATGCATCCCGTCTCTACCACTCTTCGGACATCTTAATTCCATAAAACGCACCACCCTTTGTGTGAAAACGTTGACCCCCAGTTCCTTTTTAACTATTTCCCCTCTCACCTTCACGCCCTCCAGTTTTAGACTCACCTTCCCTGGGCATTGACCTTATCTTTGTGTCTCATGCTTTTATATGCCACTATAAGCAATATGCCTCTATAAGTTCCGAGCAAAAGGATTTGAGTATAGGAGCAGGGAGGTTCTCCTGCAGTTGTACAGGGTCTTGGTGAGACCACACCTGGAGTATTGCGTACAGTTTTGGTCTCCAAATCTGAGGAAGGACATTATTGCCACAGAGGGAGTACAGAGAAGGTTCACCAGACTGATTCCTGGGATGTCAGGACTTTCATATGAAGTAAGACTGGATAGACTCGGCTTGTACTCGCTAGAATTTAGGAGATTGAGGGCGGATCTTATAGAAACCTACAAAATTCTTAAGGCGTTGGACAGGCTGGATGCAGGAAGATTGTTCCCGATAGAGGGGAAATCCTTTAGGACCGAGATGAGAAAACCATGTTTCACACAGAGAATGGTGAATCTGTGGAACTCTCTGCCACAGAAGGTAGTTGAGGCCAGTTCATTGGCTATATTTATGAGGGAGTTAGATGTGGCCCTTGTGGCTAAAGGTATCAGGGGGTATGGAGAGAAGGCAGGTACAGGATACTGAGTTGGATGATCAGCCATGATCATATTGAATGGCGGTGCAGGCTCGAAGGGCGGAATGGCCTACTCCTGCACCTATTTTCTATGTTTCTATGTTTCTATAAGGACACCCATCAGCTTCCTACAGTCCAAGGATAAAAGACCCAATCTATCGGGGGGGGGGGGGATAAAGTGGCGCATTAATTGCACCACGCCACCGCATAATAAGTGCTGCACAGTGTTGTAGAGTTGCTGCCTTGCAGCACTAGAGTCCCGGGTTCGATCCTGACTACACATGCTGTCTGTATGGAGTTTGTACATTCTCCCTGTGGCAGCGTGGGTTTCCATACGCACTCCAAAGACGTACAGGCGTGTAGGTTAGTCGGCAGCACAGTTGTAGTGTACGGGGTGATCGGTGGTCGGCACGGACTCAGTGGGCCGAAGGGCCTGTTTCACACTGGATCTCCAAAGTCTAAAGTCTGTCCATCCTTTCCTAAAGCTTTCAGACAGCGTTACATTCTCGTAAACCTTTATCGCACCCTTTCCAGTTTAATTACATCCTGCCTAGGGCAGGATGGCCAGGACTATACACTGTGCCCCAACAGTGTCCTGGCCAATGTCTTGTATGCAAGATGTACACTGACTGAAGAAGGCAAGTGTGTTAAACCTCCTCTTCACCACTCTGCCTTGCTCTGCTGCCACTCGAATGGAACTACATACTTGCGCCCCCTAGGTGCCTGGGACAGGGATCGCTTGTCAGCGCGGACTCAGATGGTCGAAGGGCCTGATTCCGCGCTGTATCTCTAAAAACTAAAACAGTCGATGTTTGGGAATTTGCCCCCCTTTATTAAACCCTATTATTGTTACGATACGATGCGATACAATGCAACGATCTGTGGTCTCCATACATATTTCCTCCTTTAAATCCCACTGATTATTCCTTAGAATATGGTCTCCATTTATAGATTACTTGAAGGGGTAGTTCAGGCCGGCACGGAGGCCGGACTGAAGCCTGAACCCAGGACTAGATGAATAATGTTCTCAGACCTACGGACCTATTTCCCAAGTTGTATTATTGATAGTTTATCCTATTTTTTAAATTTCTTTCTTTCTTTCTTTATTTTTTTCTATCTATAAATATAAATAAATAATTAGAGGCAATGTTAATAGGTAACCGATAAAGGATGATCCCAACTACTTTGGTAACTGGGTCCCTGGAAACCTGGATACTTAATATGTAACCGTTAAACAAAGTCTGTACTGGTTTGGATTATTATATGCAGATGCCTCTAATAAAAAAATATTAAAAAAAATAAAATTAAAAAAAATTCCACTGATTATTAGGTAGACGTTAGAGGAGGACTAATAAAATGCCATCAGCATAATCACCACCTTCTTATTTCTCATTTCCATTCATAACGCCTCAAATAGATCCCCTGAGTGGAATATCCCCTCCAAGTGGTTTAGTTTAGTTTAGTTTATTGCCACGTGCACCGTGATACTGTCGTGATGTTCTCCCAAATCAAAATGCAATTCCCCTTATCTCTTGCCTCCAACTCTGTTGCTCCGACAGTGTTTAAACATTGAGGTGCCTGTCTTGTCGTTCCCCAGCCATGCTTCAGCGATAGCTATAATATCTCAGTCCCAAGTACCTATCCATGCCCAGAGTTCACCTATCTTAGATTAAGCCTCTTGCACTGTCCATCACCGACCGGCTCTCACCTCCCCACCATCGAAAGGATTTACCGGAGTCGCTGCCTCAAAAAAGCAGCCAGCGTCATCAGAGACCCACACCACCCTGTCCACACCCTGTCATTTCACCACTGCCTGCCATCAGGAGCCTGAAAACTGTAATCAGGAACAGCTTCTTCCCTGCAGCCATTTGGCTATTAAACAAAACAACCTCAAATAAGCTCTGAACTACATAGACTATTGCACTATTATTGTTTGCTTTTTGTGTGTACGTATCTTTGTGTGTGTGTGTGTGTATATATATATATATGATCTATAGATGTATGATCTATATATATGTGTGTATTTGTGAGTATGTGTATAAGGCGGCCGTTCCTGGTACCCCAAGCTGCTGGGGGTTCTCCCGACGCCGGAGTACCATCACCCGGCGAGAACATCGGGCGCCGTGGCGGCGACTGTGGAGGCCTCAATTGGGCCCGACTTTGGGTGGACAAGGTGGACAAGGGGATGGGGACTGGACTTTGTGCCTTCCCCCACAGTGGGAATCACTGTGGGGGGATGTTTTGGTGTTGAATTTCTTTACGAATACTGTGTTGTATTTTTTTATTAGTGTGCTGCATGGACATCAGAATTTCCCCTGAATAAGGGGATTAATAAAGTATTTATCTATCCATCTATCTATCTATGTGCACACACTGAACAGTTTTTTTTCTTCTCTTGTTTATGACATGACAATAAAACTCTCTTGACTCTTAACTCTTGCATTGAAATAAATGCAGTTTAACCTATCTGTCTTTTCTGGCTTCCTGCCATTCTTCAGTCAGTCTGTCTACTGAACTTGGTCCGTTTGATGAAGCGGCAAGAAAATGCAGGTGGATATACGCAGGAAGTCCACGTACGGGTGTCAGGGTTTATGGGGGGAAGGCAGGAGAATTGGGTTAGAAGGGCGAGATAGATCACCCATGATTGAATGGTGGTGCAGACTTGATGGACTGAATGGCCTAATTCTGCTCCTGTCACCAGGGCCGGATTTACCTATAAACTAGACAAGCTTAAGCTTAGGGCCTCGAGGTCTAGGGGGGCCTCCGGCCAAGGCAGGACACCTGCCGTTCAACTCTGGGCGGCCGCCCCTCTCTATCTCTCTCTCTCCATCTCCCCCTGCTATCCGTGTCCGGGCCGCCGGGCTCCGCACGCTCCTCATCCACCGGCACGGCAGGCCACCTTGCACATGCGCATTGCTGCGGCCTGCACGTCCTCCCCTCCCCCCTGCACATGCGCACAACCACGGCCAGCACATCATCGGCCGCCCTGCGCATGCGCACTGCCACTGCAACTGGTCGGCGCTGGGCACTTTCTCCCTCGCTTTGAATTGTGGGAGATTTGGCCGCCATGGCTGCCTCGCCGCCAGCGCTGAAAACCAACGCGGAGGGGGCCTCACAAGTGGAACAGCTTAGGGCCTCTCTTCATCTAAATCCGGCCCTGCCTGTCACGTATGACGTTATGAAAATATGGCGCCTGGGCCAGGTGAGGCGGCCGATCTCGACCTCAACGGGACTTCTGCGCTGATCAGCGGGTGGAATGTACTCCCTGCAGCCAAGGATTCTGGAACTCTGGTCCGGCCACAGTCGGCAGATCCGTTCCCATAGCCGACGTCCGCGGCCAATTGGTGGGTCGAACTGCTCACGTTTCGCCTGCGATATTTCAATCACATGGTGATGGTATCACATTTGACATGGTGTATATAATAATGAGAGGAATAGATCGGGTAGATGCAAGAGCCTCTTGCCCAGAGTAGGTGAATCAAGGACCAGAGGACATAGGTTTAAGGTGAAGGGGAAAAGATTCAATAGGAATCTGCGGGGTAACTTTTTTACACAAAGGGTGGTGGGTGTATGGAACGAGTTGCCAGAGGAGATAGTTGAGGCTGGGACTATCCCAAAGTTTAAGAAACAGTTAGACAGGTACATGGATAGGACAGGTTTGGAGGGATATAGACTAAGCGCAGGCAGGTGGGACTAGTGTAGCTGGGACATAGTTGGTTGGTGTGGGCACGTTGGGCCAAAGGGCCTGTCTCCACACTCTTAACACACTTTTCACCCAGAGAGTTGTGAATCTGTGGAATTATTTGCCACAGAAGGCAGTGGAGGCCAATTTCCTGGATGTATTCAATAACTCATCGGGGTAACGGAATCAAGGGATATGGGGAGAAAGCAAGAGTTTAAGAGAAATTTATTATCACATGTACCAATTGGTACAGTGAGATTTGGGTTACCATGCAGCGATACGAATAAAAAAAACACAATACACGATAGAATTTAACATGAACGTCCACCACAGCGGAATCAACGTTTCCCACTGTGAGGGAACGGAGGTACTGATTTTGATAAAATCATGGGAGACCCCTTCCACCCCTGCAACGGACTGTTCCAGCTGCTACGGTCAGGCAGACGCCTCCGTTGCCATGCGGTGAGAACGGAGAGGTTGAGAAGGAGTTTCTTCCCAGAGGCCATTCGGACTGTAAACTCCTATCTCACCAGGGTCTGAGTTTACTGAACGTTTTTCCTTCCGCCCACAATATTTAATGTAAAAGAATATGTGTGTGTTTATGATTGTGTTTATAGTTTGTTTGGTTGTTTGTTTGTTTGTCTTTTTGCACAAATCTCGCGAGCATTGCCACTTTTCATTTCACTGCACGTCTCGTATGTGTATGTGACGAATAAACTTGACTTGACTTGACTTGAATGATCAGCCGTGATCATATTGAATGGCGGTGCAGGCTCGAAGGGCCAAATGACCTACTCCTGCACCTATTGCCTATGTTTCTATGTTTCTCTCACTCTATGGCTTAATGAGTCTAAACTTTAATGAATGGTGTAACTCGGCCTGAGAATGTGAAGACCAGGTGATAGCCATTCCCCAGCTACACCCATTTGAGAATTCTCTGCAGCGAAATATAAAATTATGTAATAAGAATAGAGGGAATTTAATAAGCTGAGTTTCAAACAATGTTCCAATATGTAGCAGAAGGGTAGGAGGGGTGATTGTGATCGGATGCCAAAATTCATGATTAGATCGCGGTTTCATAATGGCCTTTAGTTCCCGGAGTCTTTGTGATCTCCCCTGGTGCTTGACAGGATGAATCGGAAAGAAATTCCATTGTACAGTGTGTAGCCAAGAAGCCCAGGCAGCAGCCTTTGTTTCTGCTCCTTGCAGGGCTGGAGGTACCGTCAAAAGAGCAATGATAGTTCGCGCCAACAATTAAATACCTCTTCCCAATTCCACTTCCATTTGGAAATGGAAATCAGAAAGGCCTAGGCCTCGTCGAAATTACCCGTCTTACATCCGATCACTTAAAAACAAAATTAAACTCCATCCGCGTCAAGGGATGGCCAAGGAAAGTTTCGGTGCGTTTCGAAGCCCAAAGGTTTTAGTGCAGAGATAAGGACATTCAACTCTTTTTTTGTCTGTGGTGAACTTAGCCTTTCTCAGGGGCTGAATTTCAACAGAGTTTTTCTTTACGCCTTCCAAACTAATTGAATCTTTTTGGACTTTGTCCTCGAGGTCTTTTGTAATCTTTCTGCAATCATCTCGTGCCTCCAGGAAGAATTACATGCAGCTCGGAGGGAGAATTAGAAAGGGTATTAAGGGCCAGCCATTTCTCAAACACATTGGGATGGAGATCTTATTTTAAATCTTAAAATAGTCCACAAAAGAGTCTTATGCAAATACACTAACCAGGGGAAATTAAGCCCTTTTTTCCTGTGATGGATCTTATGAATCATATTAAATTTCCCTCATTTAGAATGAACCTTGTTCAGTTTGAATTAAAATGTAATAGATTTGAAAGTATCTTACAACATTAATTTTTTTAAATGAATCGACCTCCTATTATTCAAAAGACTTTGTACCACTTTATTTCCCCAGTAATTCTTACTCCTAAACTGTGATTTCTTCTAAGTCAACATTTGTCTTTGTTTTGTGCTAGTGCTGTTTAAAGCCACCAAGATCCTCTGGCAGTTAGTTTTTTTTGTCCAATAATAATGTTTGATTGATATAATAAATCTAACATGGTTACAGAAATTCTCACGGTCTTCCAGGAATGATTGGGTTAGCGTATGATGAGCATTTGACGGCAGTAGGCCTGTACTTGTTGGTGCTTAGAAGGAAACTTACCGAAAAATGAAAGGCCTGGGCAGAGTGGATGTGGTGAGGAGAGTCTATGGCCAGAGGCCACAGCATCAGAATATAAGGACATCCTTTTAGAAAGGAGATGTGGAGGAATTTCTTTAGTCAGAGGGTGGTGAATCTGTGAAATTCATTGCCACAAAAGGCTGTAGAGGCCAAGTCAATGGATTTTCTAAGCTGAAGATTGACAGATTCTTGATTAGTTAGGATGTCAGGGATTATGGGGAGAAGGCAGGAGAATGGGGTTGAGAGGGAAAGATAGATCAGCCTTGATTGAATGGCGGAGTAGACTTGATGGGCCGAATGGCCTACTTTTGCTCCCATAACCTATGAATTTCCAAGGTCGTGTTATCAGGCAAACTTGACATGAAACCATGAATGGAAATATTGGAAGCAAGGAACTGCAGATGCTGGTTTACAGAAAAGGACACAATGTGCTGGAGTAAATCCGTGGGTCAGGCAGCATCTCCGGAGAACATGCATAGGTGACATTTCAGGTCAGGACTAAAGAAGATCCTGACCCGAAACATCACCTATCTGCGTTCTCCAGAGATGCTGCTTGACCCCGCTGAGTTACACCAACACCTTGTTGCCTGTTTAAAGGAGATATTAGCACAGACTGTGTGAAACAAAGAGGGAGCTTGAGGGAGGAGAGATTTTCAGGGGAGAGAAGAGTCAGGGAGAGAATTACTAACAGCGTGGAATAGATTGGGTAGACACACAGCCTCTTGGCCAGAGTAGGGGAATCGAGGACTAGTGGCCATAGGTAAGATTTTTACACAAAGGGTGGTGGTTGTATGGAATGAGCTGCCGGAGGTGGTAGTTGAGGCAGGTACTATTGCGACATTTAAGAAACATTTAGACAGGTACATGGCAGGGCTGCCAACTCTCACGCTTTGAGCGTGAGACTCACGCCCTCAAGCAAACTCTCATGCCCTCACGCTGATCAGAAATTTCTCACGCTCAGTGGTGAGAAATTTGCGATCAACGAAAATTTCAAAACTCGGATAAACTGCATGGTCCGCGGGTGTTGGAGAGCAGGGGCTGCGGGAGGGATGGGAGCAGAACCAGCAGCGGGAACAGATGCGGGGAGCCGGGACTGTCGAGTGTTTGCGGCGCTGACGAGTGTTTGCGGCGCTGGCGACTCGCTCGCTGCAGCTCTGGCCATGGAGCGCTCCGGACAGTGCAAGAGTCCCAGGCCGCGGAGCCGTTGTGCCGCTGCCGCTCCCGCCAGAGTCTCTGTGCCGATGGGACAGACTCTCAAAGGGAGGTGGAGAGAGAGAGAGGGGAAGGAGACAGTGAGACAGTGGGGAGAGAGAGAGGGGGTGAGAGAGGAGAGAGAGGAGAGACAGAGGGGGCGTGAATGGAGAAAGAGAAGAGGGAGAGGTGGGGAGAGAGAGGTAGGGAGAGAGAGGTGGGAGAGGGGTGGGGGAGAGAGAGGGAAAGAGAGAGAGGGGGAGAGGGAGAAAGAAGAGGGCTTTGGGAAGAGATGAGCGGAGGAGGAGCGGGTGGAGAGAAGGGAGGGAGAGGGGGAAAGAGAGGGGGGGGTGGTAAAAGAGAGCGGGAGAGAAGAGAGGTGACAGAGAGAGAGATGGGGGGGCAAGAGAAAGAGGAGATAGATAGAGGGAAGAGAGAGGGGAGAGAGAGCCAGGGGGAGCAGTGAGGGTGGAGAGGAGAAATGTGGGAGAGAGGTGGAGATAGGCATGAGAGAGAGGAGAGAGATGAGAAGGGGGGAGGGGGAGAGAGAGGGTGAGAGAGAGACGGGGGGAGAGGAGGTTAGAGAGGGAGGAGAGGGGGAGAGGGGGGGAGAGAGAGGAGAGAGGGGATGAGAGAGCAGGAGGAGGGGGAGGGGGAGGGAGAGAGGGGGAAGAGGAGAGAGGGAGAGAGAGGGGGAGAGAGGGGGGAGAGAGAGAGTGAAGAGGAAGAGAGGAAGAGGAGAGAGGGGGGGAGGTGAGAGAAGAGAGAGGAGAGAGAAGAGGACTCAGGAGGAGAGAGAGAGAGAGGGGGGGGGGAGAGAGAGTTAGGGTGAAATAGAGGGGAGAGAGAGTTAGGGGGAGAGAGGGAGAGGGGAGAGGGGGGAGGAGAGGGGATGAGAGAGAGGGGGAGTGAGGTGAGGTGGAAAGGGAGAGAGGGGAGAGGGAGAGAGATGGGGAGAAGAGAGGGGGGAGAGAAGGGAAGAGAGGGAGAGAGAGGGGGGAGAGAGAAGAGAGAGGGAAGGGGAGAGGGAGATATGGGGGAGAGAGGGAGAGGAGAGGGGGGAGAGTGAGAGGGGGAGGAGAGAGAGTGGGAGGGGAGAGAGATGGGGGTTGGGAGGAGAGAGGGGGAGAGAGAGAGGGATGAGAGTGAGGTGGGAGGGAGAGAGAGAGGGGAGAGAAAGAGAGGGGAGAGAGAGATGAGAGAGAGGGGGGAGAGGGAGAGGGGGATAGAGAGACAGGGCTGCCAACTCCCATGCATTAAGCGTGAGAATCACGCATTTCACCAAATTCTCACGCTGATCACAAATTTCTCTCGCTCTGTTGTGAGAAATTCTGTGATCAACGCAAATTTCAAAACTCATATCAACTGCATGTGCCACCGGTGTTGGAAGCAGAAGCAGCGGCGGGGACAGATGCGGACGGGGAGCGGGGCTGGCGAGTGTTTGCCGGGCTGGCGAGTCGCTCACTGCAGCCTCAGTGCAAGAGTCCCGGGCCGTCGGAGGCGTCGAAGCATTGCGCCGCTGCCGTGAGAGTCTCTGTGCCGATTTCACCCAGGTGACCGGCATGGATCAGGCTGCGGCTCGGTGCATCGTGGAGGACAACCAGTGGCTGCTGGAAGTAAGTACCAAGCACTGGGTAGATACGGTGGAAGATAGTGGACTTCAAATGGGGGTGGTTGGTGAAAGCATCCTGCTTGCCTGCTAGATTTTCACTCACTGTAACTGCAGGAAAAATGTTCCCGATGTTGGGGGCGTTCAGAACCATGGGTCACAGTTTAAGAATAAAGGGGGGGCCAGTTAGGACTGAGATGAGGACAAACTTTCTTCACGCAGAGCGTTGTGAATCTGTGGAATTCTCTGCCACAGAAGGCAGTGCAGGCCAATTCACTGGATGTTTTCAAGAGAGAGTTACATTTAGTTCTTGGGGCTAATGACATCAAGGGATATGGGGAAAAAACAGGAAAGAGGTACTGATTTTAGATGAATAGCCATGATCATATTGAATGGCAGTGCTGGCTCGAAGGGCCGATGGCTATTCCTGCACCTATTTTCTATGTTTCCATGCTTGAGTATATGGCAATAAAACTCGATCACTTGATTTTGAAGCATTCATGCATGGTGGAGGTATAATGTAGTCATAGAGTGATACAGTGTGAAAACAGGCCCTTCGGTGCAACTTGCCCACACCCGCCAACATGTCCCAGCTACGCCACCTGCTTTTGGTCCATACCTCCAAACCTGTCCTATCCATGTATCAGTCTAACTTTTTCTTAAATGTTGGGATGGTCCCTGCCTCAACTACCTCCTCTGGCAGCTTGTTCCATACACCCATCACCCTTTGTGTGGATAAAGTTACCCCTTAAAAAGTTACCTCTTAAAAATACATCATACAAAAAACATTGAAATCATACTTCTACAGTGTACTAAAACATGATTTTTATACATCAAATTTCAAAAGGTCCCTACCCTGAGAGTAGGGACACCCTTCTTCCACACCCTCTCCCCACTCAGTTGCTCCACTCCCTCACCGGGTACCCCCAAGGCCAGTGATCAGTGATCGCACAGCCTCCCCCCTTCCAAAAACGCTCCAATCCAATTTAAAGCATAAATGTTGCATTCAAGTGTAAGTTAAAAGACTCGCTACAGTATGCACCATATGGCACAATTTCAAGCTGAAAAATGCAAATGTTCTGTACCAATGGGAGGTACACCCTCCCCCCCCCCCCCCCCCCCCCCCGCCACCACCCCCCCCCCCCCACCCCCGGTCGCTATGCTCCCTCGGGCTTGGTCTCTCGCAATTTCTCACTCCCAACACTCACCCAATATTGGCTGCCCTGTACATGGATAGGGCAAGTTCAGAGGGATATGGGCCAAACGCAGGCTGGTGGGACTAGTGTAGATGGGTCATGTTGGCCGGTGTAGGCAGTTGGGCTGAAGGGCCTGTTTCCACACTGTATGACTCTCTCTGACACCACGATTGATGGACATTGACACAGTTTAGTTTAGTTTAGTTTAGCTTAGAGATAGAAACATAGAAACATAGAAACATAGACGATAGGTGCAGGAGTAGGCCATTCGGCCTTTCGAGCCTGCACCACCATTCAATATGATCATGGCTGATCATCCAACTCAGTATCCTGTACCTGCCTTCTCTCCATACCCCTGATCCCTTTAGCCACAAGGGCCACATCTAACTCCCTCTTAAATATAGCCAATGAACTGGCATCAACTACCTTCTGTGGCAGAGAATTCCACAGATTCACCACTCTCTGTGTGAAAAAGGTTTTCCTCATCTCGGTCCTAAAAGATTACCCCCTTAATCTTAAACTGTGACCCCTTGTTCTGGACTTCCCCAACATCGGGAACAATCTTCCTGCATCTAGCCTGTCCAACCCCTTAAGAATTTTGTACGTTTCTATAAGATTCCCCCTCAATCTTCTAAATTCTAGCGAGTACAAACCAAGTTTATCCAGTCTTTCTTCATATGAAAGTCCTGACATCCCAGGAATCAGTCTGGTGAACCTTCTCTGTACTCCCTCTATGGCAAGAATGTCTTTCCTCAGATTAGGAGACCCAAACTGTGCGCAATACTCCAGGTGTGGTCTCACCAAGACCCTGTACAAGATACAGTGTGGAAACAGGCCCTTCGGCCCACCGGGTCCCCGCCTACTGCCCACTAGGGACAATTTTATTTTTAACATTTACCAAGCTAATTAACCTACAAACCTGTACGTCGTCGGAGTTGTGGAGCTGGAGAAAGTTATAGTGACAAGCCACACATTTAAACTTGTGCAAATCCCACCCTGGCCATTCTCTCTTTTCCCCTCTCCCATCGGGCAAAAGATATAGGAGTGTGAAAACGCACACCTCCAGATTCAGAGACAGTTTCTTCCCAGCTGTTATCGGAAACTGAACCATCCTACTGCAATCAGAGAACAGTCCTGAACTACTGTTGGACATTCTTTAATTGGACTTTACTGGCATTACCTTGCACTAAACATTATTCCATAATTGCGGACTGTGAATGGCTTGATTGTAATCATGTATTATCTTACCACTGGCTGTTTAGCACGCAACAAAAACTGTTAACTGTACCTCGTTACATGTGACAATAAACTGAACGTAACTGAATGGAACTGATATGCTCTTGCATCAGCTTCAAATCTACATACCTGCCATTTGGAGTTCAGGTTACTTCTGTATTCCATCTCATACTGAAAATAGTTTACAACATTTTCCTTTGGTACATCCCACATCAAGAAAAGTGTCTCGTTCCCGATAAGTTTGGCTGTCAGGTTTCGTGGTGGACTCATTTTCACTGAGATAATAAGATACAGTACAAAATTAGAATGATCGCAAAATGTAGTCCTGGAACCCACTGTAGGATCCAGCAGGTGCTACTGAGCGTTTATGTGCACAGAGGGATAGATTGTGGGCCGAACGGCCTGTTTTGTGCTATACAGTTTAGTTTAGTTTTGAGATGAGCGGCACGGTGGTGCAGCAGTATAGTTGCTGCCTCACAGCGCCAGGGGCCCAGGTTCAATCCTGACTACGGGCGCTATCTGTCCGGAGTTTGTGCATTCTCCTCGTGACTGCGTGGGTTTTCTCCAAGAGACTCGGTTTCCTCCTACACTCGAAAAAAGTACTGCTTTGTGAATTAATTGGCTTGGTTTAAATGTAAATTGTCCCTAGAGCGTGCATGATAGTGTTGATGTGCGGGGATCGCTGGTCGGTGCGGACTCGGTGGGTCGGAGGGCCTGTATCCATGCTATATCTCGAAACTAAACACAATGCGGAAACAGGCCCTTCCGCTCACCGCACCGACCAGCGATCCCAGCTCATTAACACTATCCTACACACACTAGGGACCATTGACACGTTTACCAAGCTAATTAGCCGAGTTGACAAAACATCATGGGCAGTAAACTGATGCTGTTGGACACCAGTTCCGACACGTTTACTTTAGTTTAGAGATACAGCGTAGAAAACCCATGCTGAGTTACTTTAATGACTTAAAGGAAATCCTAAAAAATAGCTTACCGTGTTCTTCAAGCATAAAAGTCTGTGGTCTTATTCTGATTCGGTTTTTGGTATCTATAACATAGGCATAGAGGAATTTTTGTTTGATAGTGTTAACATCGATGGTGAAGTGGCAGCCAACGTTATGGTTTCCGTGCTGTAAATATTGTCTGCATTGTTTCAACAGCATGTGTCTTGTGAATCTGGAGGAAAGTCAGGATAGAACAGTCCATTTAAGCAAGAAATGCATTTGCAGGAATTACCATTGTTGTTCATATTTCCATTCATTCAATTCAGTTCCGTTTAGTTTATTGTCGCGTGCACAGATTATTGAGGTACAGTGAAAAGCATTTGTTGTGTGCTAACCAATCAACAGAAAGACGATACATGATCATAATCGATTCATTTACACTGTATAAATGATACATCAGGAGGTGCAACTCCAGAGCCAATAAGATCATGGGAGACCCCTTCCTTCCACCCCTGCAACGGACTGTTCCTGCTGCTACGGTCAGGCAAACGCCTCCGTTGCCATGCTGTGAGAACGGAGAGGTTGAGAAGGAGTTTCTTCCCAGAGGCCATTCGGACTGTCAACTCCTATCTCACCAGGGACTAACTTTTACTGTACCACTACTGCTTTCTTTTTTAAATGGCTGTTTTTTTCCGTTTTTCCTTCCGCCCACAATATTTCATATGAAAAAGAATATGTGATTCTGTTACATCCTGTTTGTAGTTTGTTTGTTTGTTTGGTTGTTTGTTTGTCTTTTTGCACGAATTCCGCGAGCATTGCCATTTTCATTTCACTGTACATCTCGTATGCGTATGTGACGATAGACTTGACATGATAAGGGAATAACATTCCGTTCAAGGTAAAGCCAGTTAGGTCTGATCAAGGATAGTGGGAGTGTCACCAATGAGGTAGATTGCAGTTCAGCACTGCTGTCTGGTTGTGGTAGGATGCTAGTTGCCTGATCGCAGCTGGGAAAAAACTGTCCCTGAATCTAGAGGTGTGCGTTTTTAACACTTCTAAATCCTTTGCCTGATGGAAGAGGGGGAGAAGAGGGAGTGTCCACGGTACAACTCGTCCTTGACTATGCTGTTGGCCTTGCTGACGCGGCGTGGGGTATGAATGGTGTCAATGGGTCATTCGATTCATACTCCCTTCCACTGAGTCCATCTACACTTCACACTGCCTCAGCAAGGCCGCCAGCATAATCAAGGACCAGTCTCACCCCAGTCACTCCCTCCTCCCCCCTCAGGCAAGAGGTACAGAGGTGTGAAAACGCACACCTCCAGATTCAGGAGCAGTTTCATCCCAGCTGTTATCAGGCAACAGAACCATCCTACCACAACCAGAGAGCAGTGCTGAACCACTATCTACCTCATTGGTGACCGTCAGACTATCCTTGATCGGACTTTAAGGTCGACACAAAATGCTGTAGTAACTCAGCGGGACTGACCTCCCATCTACCGCATTGGTGACCTACAAACTATCTTTAATCGGACTTCACCAGACTTCGATGTTATACTTTGCACTAAATATCGTGCCCTTTATCCTTTATCAGTGCACTGCATAATGCACTGATCGTGGGCTTTAGGAGAGCACATCATCCGAGGACGTACACACCATTGAGGATAAATGGGGATACTGTGGATAGGGTGAGCTGCTTTAAATACCTGGGAGTCCACATCTCTGAGGATATGACATGGACATCACACGCCTCAGCACACGTGAGTAAGGCAATGCAGCGCCTTTACCACATCAGGCAATTGTGGAAATTCAGAGTGTCTCTGAGGATCCTCCAGTGCTTCTACTCAGCGGCTGTGGAAAGCATCTTGTCCGGAAATATTACCATCTGGTTTGGGAATTGCTCTGCCCAGGACAAGAAGGCTCTGCAGAGAGTAGTGCGTTCGGCCGAACGCACTATGGGAACTTCACTTGCCCCCCTGCAGGAACTATACATCCGGAGGTGCAACTCCAGAGCCAATAAAATCATGGGAGACCCCTTCCACCCCTGCAACGGACTGTTCCAGCTGCTACAGTCAGGCAAACGCCTCCGTTGCCATGCTGTGAGAACAGAGAGGTTGAGAAGGAGTTTCTTCCCAGAGGCCATTCGGACTATAAACTCCTATCTCACCAGGGACTAACTTTTACTGTACCACTCTACTGCTTTTTTTTTAAAGTGCTGTTTTTTCCCTTTTTCCTTCCGCCCACAATATTTAATATGTAAAATAATATGTGATTCTGTTTATAGTTTGTTTGTTTGTCTTTTTGCACAAAGTCCACGAGCATTGCAACTTTTCATTTCACTGCACATCTCGTATGTGTATGTGACGAATAGACTTGACTTGACTTGACGACTTGCAGATGGGTTTCTTGTATTCATGTATCATCTCTTCTTTGACTGGAGAGCATGTAAATAAAGGCTTTGCACAGCACCACGTAACATTAATAAACAAGACTAAACTAAAAACAAAACTTAACCAAATGTCACACTAATATACTGGACACCTACTGTGAGAATATTCGCCTGTAGGTTAGAGATGGAAATACCTTCACCTTTGTTTGGAAACCTCAAAATTAATTATTAAATTGGCGAAATAGCTGTAACATTTATTTTTGCTACCTCTGGATATTCCCAAAGAGCTAATGAAATATGTGTGCAGAATATAGTTAGGAGTTTAGGGAGACAGTGTGGAAATAGGACATCCGGCCCACCGAGTCCGCGCTGACCAGCGGTCCCTACTGATGGTACACAAAAAAGCTGGAGAAACTCAGCGGGTGTAGCAGCATCTATGGAGCGAAGGAAATAGGCAACGTTTCGGGCCGAAACCCTTCTTCAGGTCCCTACTGATCACTGCTTTTCACAGTACGTCGGAACATGCGACAATAAACTAAACTAAATCAAACTGAATTGCACACTAACACTATCCTACACACACTAGGGGCAATTTACAATTATACCAAGTCAATTAACCTACCAACCTGTGCTTCATTAGTGCGTGGGTGAATACCGGAGGAAACCTACGCAAGTCGTGGGGAGAACGTACAAACTGCTGACAGCCGATCACCTGTGGTCAGGATCAAACCCGTGTCCCTGGCGCTATACAGCAGCAACTCTACCGCTGCGCCAACATGCCATCCCTACGGAAGTTGTAGAGAGAAAATTCATAGGGAAATAAATGCAAAATGAAATCCCATGAATTTCATGAACTGTCTAACTGACTTCTGAGGGAGAGATAGATCAGCCACGATTGAATAGCGGAGTAGACTTGATGGGCCGAATGGCCGAATTCTGCTCCTATCACTTACAAAATTCTTGAGGGGTTGGACAGGCTAGATGCAGGAAGATTGTTCCCGATGTTGGGGAAGTCCAGAACAAGGGGTCACAGTTTAAGGATAAGGGGGAAATCTTTTAGGACCGAGATGAGAAAAACATTTTTCACACGGAGAGTGGTGAATCTGTGGAATTCTCTGCCACAGAAAGTAGTTGAGGGCAGTTCATTGGCTATATTTAAGAGCAAGTTAGATGTGGCCCTTGTGGCTAAATGGATCAGGGGGTATGGAGAGAAGGCAGGTACAGGATACTGAGTTGGATGATCAGCCATGATCATATTGAATGGCGGTACAGGCTCGAAGGGCCGAATGGCCTACCCCTGCCCCTATTTTCTATGTTTCTATCACATGATCTTATGACCATATGACATTATGAATAACGTTTAGTGTAAGATAATTACTGTAAAGTCCAATCAAAGATAATAATAATAATAATGGATGGGATTTATATAGCGCCTTTTTAATACTCAAGGCGCTTTACATCGCATTATTCACTCACTCCTCAGTCACACTCGGTGGTGGTAAGCTACTTCTGTAGCCACAGCTGCCCTGGGGCAGACTGACGGAAGCGTGGCTGCCAATCTGCGCCTACGGCCCCTCCGACCACCACCAGTCACTCACACACATTCACACACATTCACACACAGGCAAAGGTGGGTGAAGTGTCTTGCCCAAGGACACAATGACAGTATGCACTCCAAGCGGGATTCGAACCGGCTACCTTCCGGTTGCCAGCCGAACACTTAGCCCATTGTGCCATCTGTCGTCCCGAGGGTCTCCAATGAGATAGATAGTAGTTCAAGACTGCTCTCTAGTTGTGGTAGGTTCATTCAGTTGCCTGATAACAACTGAGAAGAAACCTGACAGAGTGGGAAAATTTAAAGGAGATTTTTTTTTTTTAACACAGAATGATAGGTGACTAAAACGCATTGCCAGGGATGGTGGTGGAAGCAGACTCTATTTTGGCAATTATGAGACATTTAGAAAGGCATGTGATTAGTACAGGCGTCAGAAGTTATGGTGAGAAGGCAGAAGAGTGGGGTTCGGAGGGAGAGATAGATCAGCCATGATTGAATGGCGGAGTAGACTTGATGAGCCGAATGGCCTAATTCTACTCCTATTCCTTATGACCTTATGACGAGGACACACAGGGAATGGAAGGATATGAATTATGGGCTACCAGGTAGATTTGTTCAATTTGGCATCATGTTCGGCAGAGACATCATGGGCTGAAGGGCCCATTCCATGCTAGAAACATAAAAATAGGTGCATGAGTAGGCCATTCAGCCCTTCGAACCAGCACTGCCATTCAATATGATCATGGTTGATCATCCAAAATCAGTACCCCGTTCCTGCTTTCCCCCATATCTCTTGATTCCGTTAGCCGTAAGAGCAATATCTAACTATCCATTGAATACATCCAGCGAATTGGCCTCCACTGCCTTCTGTGGCAGAGAATTCCACAGATTCACAACTCTCTGGGTGAAAAGGTTTTTCCTCATCTCAGTCCTAAATGGCCTACCTCTTATTCTTATACTTTGAGCCCTGGTTCTGGGCTCCCCCAATATGGGGAACATTTTTCCAGCAGTACAGTTCCATGTTGTAGTGTTCGATGCTCTGTGGTAAATCCTAGGGACAATCATAAATCACTAGCCTGAGGGACCTGTGTAATTCTTCAATAAATGGCCTCTCCTGTACCAAGCCGAAGACAAACCATGGGATGCTTGTGGTCTATTATCACATTAGCTGTGAATAACCAAGAATTTCTTTGAATGGCAGGTGCGGAACTGATGGTTAGTATTCCATGAACAGAAACTGCTACATTTAATTGCTTCCGTGCCTATTTCAATGTGTTTTCAAAAGAATTGGCTCTTGGAACAGCATAATTATCGTTGCATGTTTAGTGAATCCTAAACCAAGCTGAAATATCACACAGAAGATACATAGAAACATGGAAAATAGGTGCAGGAGTAGGCCCATTCAGACCTTCGAGCCAGCACCGCCATTCAATACGATCATGGCTGATCATCCAGAATCAATATCCTGTTCCTGCTTCCTCCCCATATCCCTTGATTCCGTTAGCCCTAAGAGCTATATCTAAAGGGCCTGTCCCACTTGCATGAGATTGCGCGACCAAACTAAAGCGGAGTTCACGCGAAGTTCACGCGAAGTTCGTGCTAAGTACGCACTAAGTTCGCGCGTGACGTCATTTGCGTCATGCTTACCAATCAGCTGGGCAGGAGGCGAGCCGACTGAATTTGGGCGGCGCATGGCGTCGGGCGGTGAAGTCATCACACAACCCCATGCCGGCGGTGACATCATCGCGCAATACCACGCGCTAGGCGTACGCCGTCAAGACGCTGCGTACGACCGCAATGCGCCTGCGTGCCGACAGGCCGTTGGCACGCGAAGATTTCGGCCACTGTAAGAATTTCGGAGCCCCGTGCGATGTCGGGACCAGCCCCGCACAACTCCGCGCTTCTAAGTGGGACCGGCCCCGCGCGGCCATACGGTGCCCATACGCATCAAGTGACCATGAGGTCGCGTAATTTGCAAGCCAAAGTCGCATAAGTGGGACAGGCCCTTTACTCTCTCTTGAATGCATCCAATGAATTGGCCTTCTGTGGCAGAGAATTCCACAGATTCACAGCTCTCTGGGTGAAAATATTTTTCCTCATCTCAGTCCTAAATGGCCCACCCTGAGGGGTAATATTTTTCACACAAAGGGCGGTGGGTGTGTGAAACAAGCTGCCGTGGGATGTAGTTGGGGCAGGACAATCGCAACATTTAAGAAACACGTAGACAGGTACATGAATCGGACAGGCTTGGAGGGATATGGATCAAACGCAGGCAGGTGGGATATGTTGGTCAGTGTGGCCAAGTTGGGTCGAAGGGCCTGTGGTCACACTGTACAGCTCTATGGCTTTAATTATGCATAACTCACTCTATGAACATAGCCCATCCCTATTGTACTGTGTGGAACATGAATGCAAGAAGACTTACTTATAATGAACCTCATAGCTTATACTTTGCATTACATCTTTGCCTTGGTCCACTGAGCAGTTGAAGTGGTTATCATCTGAATACAGGCAGTCAAAAACATAAGTCCCATTAAGTACCAGTCTCTTCGGTCCTGCATAGACAAAAGAACATTGAATTAGGCAGGTCACACAGACACAGAATGAAATATGAACACAGAGCGGGAATTCCTAAAGTGCTTTGGGTAGACAATCAATAAATCTATTAGAGGATAAAGGCATGACTTCTCTACTCCAGGAGTGGTAGGAAGTTTAAGCAGCATAAAATCAATAGTTTTAAAAGGGAACCAAATGTGGAAATGAGAAAATAATGTCAGAGGGTGGTGAATCTGTGGAATTCATTGCCATAGAAGGCTGTGGTGGGGAAAGTCAATTGATATTTTTAAGGCAGAGAGAGATAGATTCTTAATTAGCACCGGTGTCAGGGGTAATGAGGAGAAGTCGGTAGAATGGGGTTGCGAGGGAAAGATAGATCAGCCATGGTTGAATAGACTTGATGGGCCGAATGGCCTAATGCTGCTCCGATCACTTATGACCTTATGAACTTATAAAGGAAAATAAAGGAATACAATTGGCTGATGGAGATGATGGATGGGTCAAGTATCTGCAGAACACAAGCACCAGCATGGATAATTTGGGCTGAATTACCTGGTTCCATTTGCTTTCTATGCTGTCAATTCTTTGCCTTTTTCCCCCATTTTTTTCATTGCTTTGTCTCCCATTTCCTTTCATAATTTTAAGGCATGGATTTGAAAATTCTTTGTTTCTGACCCTGTTCCTCAGTGTCAGCACAGTCTTAATGGCACACATGGCCTGTTTCTCAACCATGTTACGCATTGAAACTGTCATTCATTGATCCATCTCCCCAATGCATTGCATTGATTTCTTTTATAAAGGGCCTGTCCCACTTACGCAATTTTGTCAGCGACTGCCGACACCTGTCAAAGTCGCAGCAGGTCGCCGAATATTTTCAACACAGTGAAAATCCAGCGGCCACCAGAAAAAGGTACGACTCTTTGGGCGACTACTCACGACCATACAGGCTTCATCCAGCATCATATTAAATATATGGATTTATTTTCTAAATTAATGTTGCTGATGGGAATTTTAGATCTTTCCTATCCATCTTAAAATTTAAAATGATGAGAGGGATAGACAGAGTTGACGTGGATAAGCTTTTCCCATTGAGAGTAGGGAAGATTCAAACAAGAGGACATGATTTGAGAATTAAGGGACAAAAGTTTAGGGGTAACATGAGGGGGAACTTCTTTACTCAGAGAGTGGTAGCTGTGTGGAATGAGTTTCCAGTGGAAGTGGTGGAGGCAGGTTCGATTTTATCATTTAAAAATAAATTGGATAGGTATATGGACGGGAACGGAATGGAGGGTTATGGTCTGAGTGCAGGTAGATGGGACTAGGTGAGAGTAAGTGTTTGGCACGGACTAGAAGGGCCGAGATGGCCTGTTTCCGTGCTGTAATTGTTATATGGTTATATGGTTATATCTACCTCAGTCACCAAGTCAAATGCTGAAAGCCACCTGCTCAAAACTACTCCACCTGCTTCTTCTTTGGTTATGGGGAGAAGGGAAGAGGATGGGGTTGAGCGAATGGCGGAGTAGGCTCGATTGGCCAAATGGCCTAATTCTGCTGCTATGCCTAATGGTCTTATGGTCTTATGTGTTGATTATTCCAACATGTGGTATATTGGTTGTGAAAGTGGTGGGGGTCATTATTGATAGTATGTCTTCTTCTTCTTGCGTATGGCGTGCACGGCCTAAAGTTGTAGGCCATAGAGGGAGTACAGAGAAGGTTCACCAGACTGATTCCTGGGATGTCAGGACTTCAAAGGGTCAAAGGGTCAAAAACTTTATTTACCAGTTGTGCTTACACACATAGGAACTCTTGTGCGGCTATTCAGAGAGTCAAGTTACGTTAAAAAATTAAAATTAAAAATTTAAAAATTTTAAAAAATTTAAAAAGACACACAGAAGACACATAGAGCATTGTAGCTTGCACAAACACTATATCAGGACATCAGTTCATTTTGTTGTGTTTTGGCCAAGAGTCTCACTGTTGCAGGGAAGAAGCTCTTAAAAAAGCGTGTTCTTTTTGTGGCGATACTGTCCGCTCGTCTGTGCCTGAGGTTGTATGTGCAGTTTTTGTGTTTGAGCAGGGAGTGAGCTGGATGTAGTGTGTCTCTAATGATTCTTCCTGCTCTTTTTTGACAGCGCTGTGTGTAGATTGTGTCCATGGAGGGGAGTTCAGTTCTGATGATCCTCTCAGCAGTCTTTATGACTCTTTGCAGAGCCTTCCTCTCTATCTGTGTGGTGTTTCCATACCACACCGTGATGCCTGTGGTGAGGATGCTCTCTACCAGTCCTTTGTAGACCTGGGTGAGAGGGCGACAGTGCAGACCAGCTTTTCTGAGCAGCCTGATGAAGTACTTTCATATGAAGAAAGACTGGATAGACTCGGCTTGTACTCGCTAGAATTTAGAAGATTGAGGGGGGGATCTTATCGAAACGTACAAAATTCTTAAGGGGTTGGACAGGCTAGATGCAGGAAGATTGTTCCCGATGTTGGGGAAGTTCAGAACAAGGGGTCATAGTTTAAGGATAAGGGGGAAATCTTTTAGCACTGAGATGAGAAAAACATTTTTTACACAGATAGTGGTGAATCTCTGGAATTCTCTGCCACAGAATGTAGTTGAGGCCAGTTCATTGGCTATATTTAAGAGGGAGTTAGATGTGACCCTTGTGGCTAAAGGGATCAGGGGGTATGGAGAGAAGGCAGGTACAGGATACTGAGTTGGATGATCAGCCATGATCATATTGAATGGCGGTGCAGGCTCGAAGGGCTGAATGGCCTACTCCTGCACCTATTTTCTATGTTTCTATGACAACTTGTTCTATTTGATCTTATTTGATTGTGCACACGGGGTTGATTGCATTCGTCGAAACAGGGTGGACCACGTGAAGGTTGCAATCTTCTACCCCATTGTATGTCTGGCCCTCCTTCATTGGTAGTCCTGGGCACATTATAAACTTATCTCTGTCACTGTGTGGCAGCAACTCTACCACTCAACCCTATTACCCTGGCCCTCCCTTATTTCCTTGTTCGGGAAGAGTAGTTAGCACAAAAAAATCTCTTACTTTAATCACTGCATCCAATTTGCTCCAGGGCTAGCCATTGAGTTAATATATGATGAGCGTTTGACGGCACTGGGCCTCTACTCGCTGGAGTTTAGAAGGATGAAGGGAGACCTCATTGGAACTTAGGGAATAGTGAAAGGCCTGGTTAAAGCGAATGTGGAGAGGATGTTTCCACGAGTGGGAGAGTCTAGGAATAGAGCCCATAGGCTCAGAATAAAAGGATGGTTCATTAGAAAGGACATGAGGAGGAACTTCTTTGGTCAGAGGGTGGTGAATCCATGGAATTCTTTGCCACAGACGGCTGTGGAGGCCGCCATTGGGTATTTTTAAGGCGGAGATTGACAGATTTGTGATTAGTAAGGGTGTTAGGGGATATGGGGAGAATGCAGAAGAATGGGGTTGAAAGGGAAAGAAAGATCAGCCCTGAATGAATAGCGGAATAGACCTCAATGGCCTAATTCTGCTCCTATCATTTATGAACATGAACGTTTAATCTTAGTTTGGTATCCAAATCTGTTGGTCCTTTCCTATCATCAACAATACTAACAATACACATAGATCAAAACACAGATTAGTTTAGTTTAGTTTAGAGATACAGTGTGGGAACAGGCCCTTCGGCCCACCGAGTTCGCGCTGACCCGCAATCCCCGCACACTAACACTCTCATACACACACTATAAGGACAATTTAGAATTTGCAATTTTACCAAACCGGGCTTACAAACCTGGACGTCTTTGGAGTGTGGGAAGAAACCGGAGCACCCAGAGAAAACCCACGCAGGTCACGGGGAGAATGTACAAACTCCATACAGACAAGCACCCGTGGTCAGGATTGAACCAGGGCCTCTGGCGCTGGAAGGCAGCAACTCTACCGCTGCGCCACTGTACGGGCCAGATATTCAAGAGTTATTATTTTAGAGGTCATCTAACATTCAACACAGCTGTGTTCTTCATACCATGTCCCTGCAGTTGGACGCAGTTCATCGGCGTCACAGTCAGATCATTTGAAGTGTCTATGTATAAGCACAACCACTTAGAAGTGTCTCTTCTGTTGCTCAGTTTACAACTAGGCTTCCCTTCGTTCGAGGTGCAACGACTCCTATCCATTTTTTTCGTAAACCTGCAAGAACATTATACATGCAGAGAATTCATGTAGATAAGGTGGTAAAGAAAGCTTTTGGTGTGCTGGCCTTTATAAATCAGAGCATTGAGTATAGAAGTTGGGATGTAATGTTAAAATTGTACAAGGCATTGGTGAGGCCAATTCTGGAGTATAGTGTACAATTTTGGTCACCCAATTATAGGAAGGATGTCAACAAAATAGAGAGAGTACAGAGGAGCTTTACTAGAATGTTGCCTGGGTTTCAGCAACTAAGTTACAGAGAAAGGTTGAACAAGTTAGGGTTTTATTCTTTGGAGCGCAGAAGGTTAAGGGGGGACTTGATAGAGGTCTTTAAAATGATGAGAGGGATAGACAAGAGTTGACGTGGATAAGCTTTTCCCATTGAGAGTAGGGAAGATTCAAACAAGAGGACATGATTTCAGAATTAAGGGACAGAAGTTTAGGGGTAACATGAGGGGGAACTTCTTTACTCAGAGATTGGTAGCTGTGTGGAATGAGCTTCCAGTGGAAGTGGTGGAGGCAGGTTCGTTGGTATCATTTAAAAATAAATTGGATAGGCATATGGATGGGAAAGGAATGGAGGGTTATGGTCTGAGTGCAGGTAGATGGGACTAGGGGAAAATAAGTGTTCGGCATGGACTTGTAGGGCCGAGATGGCCTGTTTCCGTGCTGTAATTGTTATATGGTTATATGGTTATAATTAGAAAGGAGTGGGAGACCGCTTTTCGGTGCTCCCACAAAGGAACTTCTCCAGCCCGAGTCGCAGAGTTGGAACGGGCCAGAGCGGGGCCGTACATCGCCCGGCGCGGCTTTAATGGCCGTGGGACTTACCATCGCCAGCCTGGGGCTTCAACATCGGCAGAGAAATGGTGCAGGGGAGAGAAAAGGCTTTGCCTTCCATCACAGTGAGGAGGAGATTCACTGTGATGGATGTTTGTGTAAATTGAATTGTTTGTATGTCTTGTAGGAATTGTCTTTGTTTTTATGGCTGTGGAAACGGAGTTTCGTTTGAGCTTCACTGAGGTTCAAATGACATGTAATAAATATTGTATATTGTATATTGAGAAGGAATTTCTTTAGTCAGAAGGTGGTGAATCTGTGGAATTCATTGCCATAGACGGCTGTGGAGGCCAAGACAATGGCTATTTTTTAGGTAGAGATTGGCGCATGGGAATGTAGGGGCAAGGGGATTCCATGGCATTGTGGGGAGAATAAAATGGCATGGGATAGGATTAGTGTTAAAATGGGTGGTTGATGATCGATGCGGACTTGGCGGGTTGAAGGACCTTCCTTGAACGCTATGACGATATTGAGATCTTGTGCACATATTCAGGATGACTACATACCAGTAACGAAACAGGTCATTATCACCATGAGCTGCCTCTTCACTTGGCTTCCACGTGCAGTTTATGTACTCCAAGTTGTGATAGATACACTTCATTAGATCACCAGCCTCACCTTCCACTGCCAAATATTAAAGACACAAACACAAGGGACTGTTACACCTTAGGGCAAATGAATCGAACATACTTTAACTGAAACAAAGCTCCGTACACACAGTTAGTTTAGTTAAGTTTAGAGATATAGTGTGGAAACAGGCCCTTCGGCCCACCGAGTCTGCGCCGACCAGCGATCCCCTTATCCAACACACTAGGGACAATTTACAATATTACTGAATCCAATTAACCGAGAAACCTGTACGTCTTTGGAGAAGGCGTGGTGAATCTGTGGAATTCTCTGCCACAGAAGGTAGTTGAGGCCAGTTCATTGGCTATATTTAAGAGGGAGTTAGACGTGGCCCTTGTGGGTAAAGGGATCAGGGGGTATGGAGAGAAGGCAGGTACAGAATACTGAGTTGGATGATCAGCCATGATCATATTGAATGGCGGTGCAGGCTCGAAGGGCCGAATGGTCTACTCCTGCACCTATTTTCTATGTTTCTATGTTTCTATGAAGTGTGGGAGGAAACCGGAGCACCCGGGGAAAACCCACACAGTCACGGGGAGAATATACAAACTCCGTACAGACAGCGCCTGTGGTCAGGGTCGAAACCGGGTCGCTGGCGCTGTGAGGCAGCGACTACCACTGCTCCAGCGTGCCGCCCCATTCTCACTAGGTATCGGTCAATGTAAAAGTGATGTTGCTTACATCAATAGCATGACTCATGACTTAAGCAAGCAAGTTGGCTGTGGACCACACCACACACAGTAAGTGTGAAACCACCGGTCACAGATTACTTCACACAACCTGAGTTTCACAGCAGGTTCAGTAGATCTGTAATTAAGCTGGGTATCGATAGATATCGTAGAGTCCCAGAGAGACATACAGCATGGAACAAGGTCTCACAGCCCAACCCATCCATGCTGACCAAGATGTCTCATACAAACTAGTCCCATTTGCCCGCGTTAGAGGGCCATATCCCTCTAAACCTTTTTCCTTCGTTCCATAGATGCTGCTGCACCCGCTGAGTTTCTCCAGCATTTTTGTGTTCCCTCTAAACCTTACCCATGCATGCACATATACAAATATCTTTAAAATGCTGTTATAGTACCTGCCTCAACTACCTCCTCTGGCAGATAGAAACAAAATGCTGGAGTAACTCAGTGGGACGGGTAGCATCTGTGGAGAGAAGGAATGGTTGTGTTTTGGGTCGAGACGCTTCTTCAGACGGTCATTCCTTCCCTTCAGCGATGCTGCCCGTCCCACTGAGTTACTCCAGCATTTTGTGTCTATCTTTGGCATAAACCAGACTGATTCCTGGGATGTCAGGACTTTCATATGAAGAAAGACTGGATAGACTCGGCTTGTACTCGCTGGAATTCAGAAGATTGAGGGGGAATCTTATGGAAACTTAAGGGGTTGGACAGGCTAGATGCAGGAAGATTGTTCCCAATGTTGGGGAAGTCCAGAACTAGGGGTCACAGTTTAAGGATAAGGGGGAAGTCATTTAGGACCGAGATGAGAACATCATTTTTCACACAGAGAGTGGTGAATCTGTGGAATTCTCTGCCACAGAAGGTAGTTGAGGCCAGTTCATTGGCTATATTTAAGAGGGAGTTAGATGTGGCCCATGTGGCTAAAGGGATCAGGGGGTATGGAGAGAAGGCAGGTACAGAATACTGAGTTGGATGATCAGCCATGATCATATTGAATGGTGGTGCAGGCTCGAAGGACCGAATGGCCTACTCCTGCACCTATTTTCTATGTTTCTATGTTTCTATCTGCAGTTGCTTCCTGCACATCCCTCCTCAGCCAGCTCATTTTCTGAGTGAAGAAGTTGCCCATCTCTTGAGCTTCTACAGGTGTACAGTGGGAGGAGCCATCTTGGGGAACGGCTGCTAACCAGCAGCCGTCCGTTTAATTCACTTTTTTGCAGTTTTAGTTAGTCCTGTGCCCTGTTTGTGGGAGAGATAGTCTTTTTAATGTGGGGGGTAGGGGGTAATAATATTTCTAGGTCCCTACCTGGTCGGTGAGGCAGCTTTTTCTCCGGGCTGCCCCGTCGACCCGTCCTCGTGGCCTACCAGCGGGCGTGGAGCGCCGTTTCCTGGCGGGGACCGCCCAGCACTTTGGCTTCGGTGGCGGAACAGCGCTGGAGCGCCATCGCGGAGCGGAGCGGGCGATGCCTTGCCTGGGTCGCCGCGCTGGATCGACGCGCTGGAGCTCCGGTGAACTGGACCGCCGAGTTCAACACCTCCGGGCTGCGGGTCTGTGGAGCGGAGCGGGCGGCGCCGACTTTAACATCGGGAGCCTGGGAGCTCCAAACCGGCGCGGTCTTGTCGGCTTCAGAAGCCGCGGTCCCCAGTTAGGAAGCGGCCGTTCCAGGTGGCCCAGCCGCTGAAAGGACTCTCCCGACGCCGGGGCAAGACCACCCGGTGAGAACGGCCAGGAACATCGGGCCTCCGTAGAGGCAATAACGGAGGCCTCAATAGGCCTGACTTTGGGAGAACTGGGGATGGGGACTGGACATTGTGCCTTCCCCCACAGTGGTAACCATTGTGGGGGGATGATTTTTTGTGTGTAAGTGAATATGTTAGTTTGTGTCCAAGATGGCTGTCGGAAGGGAGAGTGGACGCTAGCGCGCTTTAGCTGCCGCTGCTCTCTCTTCACATTGTGTTTTTGATTTTTTGTCTTTGGAGCGAATTCTGTCTTTAATTTGTGTATTGGTGATGTCCTTGTTAATTATTTTACTCCGACTATATGTTTTTTCTCTCTTGTTAATTTTCTGTAAGGTGTCCTTGAGACTTTGAAAGGCGCCCGCAAATAAAATGTATTATTATTATTATTATTAGCATACTGCCAGCATCATCAGAGACCCACACCACCCTGGCCACACACTCATTTCACTCCTGCCATGGGGAAGAAGGTATCGGAGCCTGAAAACTGTAATGTCCAGATTCTGAAGCAGCTTCTTCCCTACAACCATCAGGCTACTAAACCCGACAACTCCCAATTAAGTGCAGGAAGGAACTGCAGATGCTGGATTAAACCGAAAATAGACACAAAAAGCTGGAGTAACTCAACGGGTCAGGCAGCATCTCTGGAGAGAAGGAATGGGTGACATTTCGGATGGAGACCCTTCTTTCCAATTAAGCTCTGAACTACATAGACCTGATGGCATTATTTTTGTCTGCACAATATATATTGTGCAGCTGCAAGTAAGAATTTCATTGTTCCATTTCATAATGTTACAGGTCGAGACCCTTCTTCAGACTGTACCCCTCTCTTGAATTTCTACAAGTGTACAGTGGAGAGCATGTCGACTGGTTGCATCATGACTTGGTTCGGAAACGCAGGGTGGTGCAGCGGTACAGCTGCTGCCTTACAGCGCCGAGACGCAAGGCACTGTCTGTACGGAGTTTGTACATTCTCCCCGTGACTTGCGTGATTTTTCGCCAAGATCTTTCGTTTCCTCCCATGCTCCAAAGGCGTACAGGTTTGTACGTCGATTGGCTTGGTCTTGTGTACTTGGTATAAGTGTATATAGTCCCTCGTAAGTGTAGGATAGTGTTAATGAGCGGGGTTTGTTGGATGGAGTGGACTCGGTGGGCCGAAGGGCCTGTTTCCGCGCTGTATCTCTAAAATTAAATCTCAAACTGAAACTCGAACGCTCAGGAAGATTGCAATAAAGTGGTGAACACTGCCCAGCCCATCACTGGTAATGATTGGATTGGATTAAATTTATTGTCTCATTAGAGACAACGAAATGGATTTTCCTTACAGTTATAAAAAAAAAAAAAAGCACAAACACAGAAGTCCACTACACAACATCCCCACAGTGGCACCAAAGTTAGGGAAGGAACCAAAGTCAAGTCAGCCTCCTCGCTGATCTTCCCAGACGTTCACCCGTGGTCGAGGCCTCCCGAGCACACCGTGGCCGCCCGATGTTTCAGGCTTTCTCACCGGGGATGATGCAACCCCGACGTAGAACAACCTCAGCGGGCCGGACCTCCAAATCAGCCACCTCCCACCGGAGTCCGCGGCTCCTGAAGTCCACAGGCCGAGCCGGGCGGAGATTCACGCTGGCGACCCCCGACAAAGGGGCGCAGGACCCCGCGATGTTGGTCAGCGCCGCCCACGTTGGGAGCTCCGCGAACCACAGCTCCGCGATGTCGGTGCAGCAGGCCCAGCACGCCGAAGCTCCAAACGGCGATCCCCGGTAAGGCATCGCCCGCCCCGCGATGTATCCAGCGATGGATCGGCGCCGCCACTGCTGGAGCTCTGGTCGGTCCCGGCAGGAAAGGCCGCGCCAATCCAGTAGGTAGGCCGCTGGGGAGGGCGAGGATGCGACACGAACAATAGTCGCGTCCTCTCCTGGAAGCGACTGAAAGACGGTATCCCCCTTATCGTACCCTCTTCCCCCCACAAAAGACAAAAAAACCCCCAAAAAACACACTTCAAACATAACAAAAAACAAAAAAGATACCGGACTGAAGGCGGAGGCAGCTAGCAACAACGTCACCGGATGTAGTTCACCAGATCTCTCCACCACCAAAGGGATCTACAAGTCGCGGTTCACAGACTCGCCAGCCGCCTGCCACTGTTGCGGGCTGGATGAGTCTGTGTACCACGTGTACATGGAGTGCGTGAGGCTGCAGCCACTGTTTGAATATCTAAAGGGGCTGCTCCTTGCCTTCTGGCTGCATTTTTCACCCACCATCCTCATCTTTGGACACCCTGTGCGTAGGGGAGAGGGTAGGGCTGAAGATGTCCTGGTTGGGTTGCTCCTGGGCCTGGCCAAGCTGGCCATCCGCGAGTCACGCGCCAGACGGTGGAGGGCTCTACCCGAGCCAGCTGCCTGCCACTTTTCCGGGGTTACGTCCGTGCCCGGGTGGGATTAGAAAGGGAATACGCCCTGCCTGCGGGCACCCTGAGGGAGTTCCGGGACCGCTGGGCTCCGCAGGGTGTTGAATGTATCCTCAATAAGGATTGTATCATAGTTGTATAGTAGTTTATTACATGTTTGTATTGTATTATGGTGGTGGGTTCTGGCTTGTTTTATTGTAGTGTAATATTATTTTTTAATAATTGAATAAATTTATTAAATTAAAAAAAAAAAAAAAAAAAAAAAAAAAAAGGGATCTACAAGCTGCTGACTCAAAAAGGCTGCCAGAATCATCACACATTTGCACAGCATATTTTTATTCATTCATTGGATGTGCATGCCGCTGTTTGGGTTAGGTGGTTACTGTTTCCTTCTCGACAAACGGACTGTTTTTTTAATCAGTTTTAGTTTAGTTTAGTTTAGAGATGCAGCGTGGAAACAGGTCCTTCGGCCAACTGAGTCCGTCCCGGCCAGCGATCCCCGCACATTAACAGTACCCTACACAAACTAGGGACAATTTATAGTGATTCACCAAGCCAATTAACCTACAAACCTGTACATCTTTGGAGTATGGAAGAAGTGTGGTTTATGATAGGGCTCTTAAAGATAGCGGTCAGGGGATATGGGGAGAAGGCAGGAATGGGGATGATCAGTCATGATCACATTGAATGGCGGTGCTGGCTCGCAGGGCTGAATGGCCTACTCCTGCACCTATTGTCTATTGTCTATTGTCCATTGTCTATTGAAACCGAAGTTCTCGGAGGAAACCCATGCAATCATGGGGAGAACGCACAAACTCCGTACTGCCAAGCACCCGGAGGTCTGAAGAAGGATCTTGACCTGAAATCTCGCCCATTCCTTCTCTCCAGAGATGCTGCCTGTCCTGCTGAGTTACTCCAGCATTTTGTGCCTATACTCGGTTAAACCAGCATCTGCAGTTCCTTCCTTCCTACCCGTAGCTGGGATTGAACCCTGGTCTCTGGTGCTGTAAGCGTTGTAAGGTGGCAACTCTGCTGCTGTGCCATTGTGCCACCCATGTCAGAGAGAGTGAATTTCATGTCTATGCTATCATTCATAGAGGTTCGAGAGGTTTCTTTAAGAACATGATGTAATTTTGTAATCACTTTCCCCCCCCCTCCCTTGTGGTCAAGTGACATCATATAAAATAGCGACTTCATACACGGAGAGGCAGATGATGAGAACCGCGAGTGTTGTATCAGACGATGCCTACGTATGCTGAACTGATTTTTTTTTGTGATGGTCTGTAGTCACTTAAAGACCAAATCAGATAAGAACGGTAGACACCCTTTTTCTGTGGTGAACCTTTCAGCATTTTTGACGATTCATTTTCAGTCACCATTTTGTCTCATTCATTAACGGAGTTGTAATTTGCCACTTGCCCTGATGAGATTTGAACTCATTTCACAGAGTCATAGAGTCGTGGAGTGAAATGTGGCAACTGATATCGAAAATGCTTGCCTACCATAAATTCCTATGTCCAGCACTAAATAAATAGATGATTATAGATTCATAGATTCATAGATTCATACAGCATGGAAACAGGCCCTTCGGCCCAACTTGCTCGCACTGGCCAACATGTCCCAGCTACACTAGTCCCACCTAAATTCCTGCAATCCCTAGCCCATGAGTACTCAAAATACAATATCTCCTTTCTCTTTCCTTGTTTTTTCCCCTCCTTTCCCACTCCTCAAATAACACATGAGAGCATTTATAACCATATATAACCATATAACAATTACAGCACGGAAACAGGCCATCTTGGCCCTTCTAGTCCGTGCCGAACACTTATTTTCCCCTAGTCCCATCTACCTGCGCTCAGACCATAACCCTCCATTCCTTTCCTGTCCATATAACTATCCAATTTATTTTTAAATGATAAAATCGAACCTGCCTCCACCACTTCCATTGGAAGCGCATTCCACACAGCTGCAACTCTCTGAGTAAAGAAGTTCCCCCTCATGTTACCCCTAAACTTCTGTCCCTTAATTCTCAAGTCATGTCCTCTTGTTTGAATCTTCCCTACTCTCAATGGGAAAAGCTTATCCACGTCAACTCTGTCTATCCCTCTCATCATTTTAAAGACCTCTATCAAGTCCCCCCTTAACCTTCTGCGCTCCAAAGAATAAAGACCTAACTTGTTCAACCTTTCTCTGTAACTTAGTTGCTGAAACCCAGGCAACATTCTAGTAAATCTCCTCTGTACTCTATCTATTTTGTTGACATCCTTCCCATAATTAGGCGACCAAAATTGTACACCATACTCCAGAATTGGCCTCACCAATGCCTTGTACAATTTTAACATTACATCCCAACTTCTAGACTCAATGCTCTGAATTATAAAGGCCAGCACACCAAACGCTTTCTTTACCACCCTATCTACATGAGATTCCACCTTCAGAGAACTATGGACAGTTATTCCTAGATCCCTCTGTTCAACTGCATTCCTCAATTCGCTACCATTTACCATGTACGTCCTAATTTGATTTGTCCTGCCAAGATGTAGCACCTCACACTTATCAACATTAAACTCCATCTGCCATCTTTCAGCCCACTCTTCCAACTGGCATAAATCTCTCTGTAGACTTTGAAAATCTACTTCATTATCCACAACACCACCTATCTTGGTATCATCTGCATACTTACTAATCCAATTTACCCACACCATCATCCAGATCATTGATGTACATAACAAACAACAGTGGACCCAACACAGATCCCTGAGACACCCCACTAGTCACCGGCCTCCAACCTGACAAACAGCCATCCACCATTACTCTCTGGCATCTCCCATTCAGCCACTGTTGAATCCATCTTGCTACTCCACCATTAATACCCAACAATTGAACCTTCTTAACCAACCTTCCATGAGGAACCTTGTCAAAGGCTTTACTGAAGTCCATATAGACAAAGGCTTTTGGACAGGGACATGGGTAGGAATGTTTTAGAAGAATATGGACCAAACGTGGGCAGGTGGAACTGCTGTGGATGGGGCTTCTTGGATGGTATGGGCAAGTTGGGCTGAAAGGCCTGTTTCCATGCTGTATGACTCTATGAATCTATAACCAACCATTTATTTAGTACTAGATGTAGGAATTGTCATTTTGCTAATATTTTCAATAACAGTTGCCACATTTCAAAAGTGCTTCAAGGATATAATCTAATGACGTTTGTGAACATTACCATCACATAAACAAATCTTATATGATGCAAACTGATGCAGATATGTCAATGTAGGAAATTTCTGACAACAGATATTCATAACTTCTGCAGATAGTTATCAGCTGAACTAGAAAGTGGTTCATTATTCCGCTTTCTCAGCGGCAAGTTATAAAAATTTTGATCTCATCTTAAAAATCCTGAAACATGGCAAAAAGAAGTCAAAACACATTGAATCAATCAATCAATGGTGTGATTTTCGCTCTCAAAGATATGCCCTCAAAGATCAATTTCCCTCCTAATAGCTAATAAATTAAAATAACACATTTTTTTTGGTGAACAGTAGGGCTTTCAGAGAATGAGAGGGTGTTTTGCAAAATGCCTTTTTCTAACCAGGGAACCCAGAACCAGCCTGTTCAATAATTGTATATATCGTACAATTTAGTTAAGTTTAATTTAGCGATGGAAACAAGCCCTTCCGCCACACCAAGACCACACGACCAGCAATCATCTGTATACTAATTCTATCATACACACTAGGGATAATTTATAGAGGCCAATTAACCTACAAAACTACACATCTTTGGAATTATCCCAGTGCTGTGTGCCAATGTTGACATGCTTCAGGGATGTTAGACTTTAGATTTTGGTGATAACAGGCCCATTGGCCCACCGTGCCCGCACCGACCAGCAATCACCCAGTGCACTAGCACTTTCCTACACGCAAGGAACAATTTACAATTTATTCACCGAAGCCAATTAATTCAACCTACAAGCCTGTACATCTTTGGAGTGTGGGAGGAAATGGAGCACCTGGTGAAAACTCATGCAGTGAGTAATTTTAGGCACCCTATCTGAGGAAGGATGTGCTGGCCCTGGAGAGGGTCCAGAGGAGGTTTACAGGAATGAGTGGGTAAAACATATGATGAGCGTTTGACGGCACTGCGCCCATACCCACTGGAGTTGACAAGAATGAGGGGGGGACCTCATTGAAAGGCTTGTATAGAGTTCATGTGGAGAGGATGTTTCCACTAGTGGAAAAGTCTAGGACTAGATGTCATAGTCTTAGAATTAAAGGACGTTCCTTTAGGAAGGAGATGAGGAGGAATTTCTTTAGTCAGGGGTTTGTGAATATGTGGAATCATTTACCACAGAAGGCTGTGGAGGCCAAGTCAATAGATATTTTAAAGGGAGAAATAGATAGGTATGGGTGTCAGGGGTTATGGGGAGAAGGCAGGAGAATGGGATTAGGGGGGGCGAGATAGATCAGCCATGATTGAATGACGGAGTAGACTTGATGGGCCAAATGGCCTATTTCTGCTCCGATCACTTATGACCTTATGGGTTACAGGGAAAATGTACAAGCTCCGTACAGACAGTACCTGTGGTCAGGGTTGAACCTGGAACTCTGGCGCTGTAAGGCAGCAACTCTACCACTGCCCCACTGTGCTGCCCTCATCATGGGATTTGCATCAACATTACATCAGCAGCGACTGTTACAAGGAAACATTGAGCATGCAGGTGTATGTTATGATGGCTCAAAGTGATTTATTATGGTCACCATTACAAAGCCTTAGTGAATATCTGCACAACAAGCGTCCGCAACCAGCAACGAGGAAATGACCAGTTAGCTTGCTTTGGTAAAACACAAAGTGCTGGAGTAAATCAGCATGGCAGGCAGCATCTGCAGAGCAAATGGATAGACAACGCTTTGGGTCACGACACTTATTCGCCTGGTACACAAAAAAGCTGGAGAAACTCAGCGGGTGCAGCAGCATCTATGGAGTGAAGGACCCTTCGCTCCATAGATGCTGCTGCACCCGCTGAGTTTCTCCAGCTTTTTTATGTACCTTCGATTTTCCAGCATCTGCAGTTCCTTCTTAAACACTTATTCGCCTGCCCTGCTGAATTACTCCAGCACTATGTGTGTTTGTTCAAGATTCCAGCATCTGCAGTTCGTTATATCTTTGGGGCTTTAGTCAGTTTGATTAAAGGATAAACACTGGGCATGCAACCTTGAGATAAGCACAAAAACATTGGCACCCTGTATGCGATCTATATCCCTCTGTACCCTGCGCTTCTATGTGCCTAGCTAAAAGCCTCTTAAATGCCACTATCGTACATGCCTCCACCGCCGCTCATGGCAATGTGTTCCAGGCCCTCACCACCCTCTGTGTAAAACACATGCTTCGCACATCTCAATTAAACTCCCTCCCCCCCTCCCCCCCTCATCTCACCTTACACTTATGCCCTCTAGTGTTGGGCATTTCAACCCAATTGCAAATTTGAGGAACAGCACTTTATATTTCACTTTGGCAGTTTACAACCCAGTGGTATGAATATTGATTTATATTACTTCAAGTAACCCTTGCATCACCTCTCACCCCGTCCCTCTCCCCCACCCTAGTCATCTGACTAGTTTCACTGTGGTCCTGCTTAGTTTGTATCCACTCGTTATTACCTCATCCACAGTCGACAATGGACCATTGTGGGCTCAACCTTTCCTCGATCATCTTTGCTGGCTTTGATTTGTTCTTTTCCACCTTTTGTTCTCTCCATACCCCCTGACCCCTTTAGCCACCAGGGCCACATCTAACTCCCTCTTAAATATAGCCAATGAACTGGCCTCAACTACCTTCTGTGGCAGAGAATTCCACAGATTCCACATGAAAAATGTTTTTCTCGTCTCGGTCCTAAAAGACTTCCCCCTTACCCTTAAACTGTGACCCCTTGTTCTGGACTTCCCCAACATCGGGAACAATCTTCCTGCATCTAGCCTGTCCAACCACTTAAGAATTTTGTAAGTTTCTATAAGATCCCCCCTCAATCTTTTAAATTCTAGCGAGTACAAGCTGAGTTTTTAAAAATATATTTATCCAATCTTTCTTCATATGGAAGTCCTGCCATACAAAAAAGAAAGAAGGAAACCCCTGAACTAACGAAGAAGTGAAAGAAGCGGAGATATATCCCACTACCCTTCCCTACGCCCGCTGACCTGACCCTAGCGTCGGTTTTGAATTTGTGTTCTACCATTATGTTGTTGAAGAAATTCAATGAAAGGAGACCATATTTTGGAAAATTGATCAGATTTGTCAGACAAAACAAACCTTATTTTTTCTAAATGAAGTGTCTCGGTAATTTCTGTAGTCCACATCTTCACTGTGGGGACTGTTATCTTTTTCCAGAATTTAAGTAGGAGACAAGGAATGGGTGATGTTTTCCTTCTTCAGACCCGAATCGTCACTCATTCCTTCTCTCCAGAGATGCTGCCTGTCCCGCTGAGTTACTCCAGCTTTTTTGTGCCTACCTTCGGTTTAAACCAGCATCTGCAGTTCCTTCCTACACAATCATTCTAACTACATCCTTATCTTAAAATTCTTCCAATACTCACCTTCCTTTATGAACAGACTGTCAGCCTTCCGCAGAGTGACAACAGTGACCACGCTGAGAGCCAGTATTAAGTTCATTCCTGGAAGTTGGAAAGATTTACAAGTCCAGTGTTCTCCACTCCGCCTGGAACTATATGTTTGAGTCATTGATTTGTTTTCTGCGGCTTAGCACTGGGCTCATCGTATGTCAATGTGCCTTTAATGTATAAACTGATGCAAGTCATATTTCCTGAACTCACTTCCTGTTAAGTCACCTCAATCATCTGGGCACCTGGTCATATGCTCTCGCTGCAGTTTCTGTCTTAGAAAACCTACGGCGCCTTAGCGAACATGTAGTCAGAATGATTTACATACTATTATTTTCATGAGCACATGTTTCTTAGAAACAAACTCCATCACAAACTGCAGCTGCAGTAGTGAACCATGATCTAACAAATATAACACAAGTTAAATGAGGATTAAGATTAGCCAACTACTTGTGATATCATTAGAGTAAAGAAAAATGTGGCAATGTGTGTATGGGGAATAATGGGAGAACTGAAGATAAATTGAGCTTGAAATTTCTCCTAGTTTAGTTCAAGAAATCACTGCAGATGCTGGAAAAATTGAAGGCAGATAATAATGCTGGAGAAACTCAGCGGGTGACACAGCATCTATAGAGACAAGGAATAGGCGAGATTTTGGGTCGAGACCCTTCTTCAGACTGATCTGGGCCAGCTCCACTAGGCGGGGTGAGTATTAGTAGATGGGGATTGATTGGTTCTGCAGTCGAGGAAGAAACGGAGGGGTTTAAGACCCTCCTGGTGGGGGGTGGAGGTGCAATGTGACTGGACATCCGTAGTGAAGACTAGACTAGGTAGGGCCCGTTGGATCCCAGGCACACAGGAGGCCTCGTTCCCCTATGCAACCCATTCCCCAACGCAATATTCCATCACTCACCTGTTCCCCCAACGCAATGGCAGGTGCGTTCTGTAGCCGGGGGAGGGGGACGGCTTCACGCAGGGCCTGTCGGGGACTGGTGGGGGGGAGGGGGGGGGTGTGGGGGGAGGATGTTTGTGGGGGAGGGTGTGTGTGGGGGGAGGGTGTGTGTGGGGGGTGGTGTGTGTGGGGGAGGGGTGTTTGGGAGGGGGGTATGGGGGAGTCGAGGTATGTGGAAATATGTTTGGTGGGACAATCCCTAGTCTAACTAGTTTAGTTTACTTTAGAGATACAGCATGGAAACAGGCCCTTCGGCCCACCGAGTCCGCACCGACCAGAGATCCCCGTACACTAACACTATCCTACACACACGAGGGATAGTTTACATTTATACCAAGCCAATCAACCTACAAACTTGGGTCTTTTGGAGTGTGAGAGGAAACCAAAGATCTCGGAGAAAACCCACGCGGTCACGGGAGAATGTACAGACTCCGTACAGACCGCGCCCGTAGTCAGGATCAAACTTGGCTCTTTGGTGCTGTAATGGCTGTAAGGCAGCAAATCTCCCGCTGCGCCACCCTGCTGAACGATCTTGTCACAGGTCAAATTACAACTTCAATGAATTCCCATATTCTCAAAAATAACAACAAAATCAAGTGGTGTAATACAACATAGAACATAAACCATTGCAAGGTACAGCAGCGGCAGAGACCCAGGTTCAATCCTGACTATAGGGGCTGTCTGTATGGAGTTTGTATGTTCTCCCCATGACCTGCGTGGGTTTTCTCCTGGTGCTCCAGTTTCCTCCCACACTCCAAAACATGTACAGGTATGTAGGCTAATTGGCTTGGTAGCATTGTAAATTGTTTCTATGTGTAGGATACTGTAAAGGACCTGCCCCACTTGGGCGTCACGCAGATGGCGTGCGAAGATTCTGTACATCCCAAAATCCTGGGGCGCCGCGCGCGACCGTGCGTCACTGCCTATATCATCACGCACCACGCGCGTATCACGTGTGCGTTGCGACGCTCGCCCAGAACACGGATGAACATCTGGGAAGATCGGAGGGGAGGCTGGCTGGACTATGGTGCCTTCCTCACCTTGGTGCCACTGTGTTATGTTGTGTCGTGGACTTTCTGTGTTTGTGCTTTTCTTTTTTTTAATTCAATTTTATTTTAAATATGTTTTATTATTTATTATTTATTTATTTTTATGATACTGCCTGTAAGGAAAATTCATTTTGTTGTCTCTAATTGAGACAATGACAATAAATTTGAATACAATACAATACAATACAAAAATGATGTCGCATAAATGACGCGCAAATGACGCCCAAGTGGGATAGGCCCTTAAGTGTGCGAGGATCACTGGCGGGCATAGGCTCAGTGTGTCGAAGGTCCTGTTTCCACGCTGTATCTCTAAACTAAACTAAACCAAACTAACTGTGCAGCACAGGGACAGGCCCATAATGTCCATGCTGAATATGATGCCATTGAACTAATCTCTGCCTGCATGCGATCCATATCCCTCCAATCCAGCTATGTCCACGCGCCGACCCGAAACCCCCTTAAATGCTACGATCGAATCTGCCTCCACCATCACCCTTTGCAGCGAGTTCCAGGCACCCAGCACTTTATGTATAATAATGGGCGGCACGGTGGCGCAGCGGTAGAATTGCTGCCTTACAAGCGTTTGCAGCGCCGGAGACCCGGCTTCGATCCCGAGTACGGGTGTTGTCTGCACGGATTTTGTACGTTCTCCCCGTGACCGCGTGGGTTTTCTCCGAGATCTTCGGTTTCCTCTCACACTCCAAAGACGTACAGATTTGTAGGTTAATTGGCTTGTGTGTATGTGTGAATTATCCCTAGTGTGTATGTAGGACGGTGTTACAGGCTCAGGCTTGGTGGGCCGAAGGGCCTGTTTCCGCGCTGTATCTCTAAGACTGTGTCACAAAAAAGTGACCGGCGCATCTTACTTAAATGTAGTCCCTTTCACCTTAAAGCTTTGCCCTCTGATAATTTGTACGTTTTCTTTGCCTCCTGAAAGTATTAGCTGCCCACATTCAAGCAGCACTACTCACAGGTCCAAAGTAAAGGGGAGAATGTATCCAATCCAGACAGCGTGTGAAGCCAGGATTGAACATGAATCTGGGGGCACAGCATTAACTGTTGACCTACTATGTAGTCCTCAACACAAACATGGACTACATGTAAATACAAGAGGATATTAATAAACAATATATACAGCGGAACATCAATCAACTCCAAATAGAAGTGGAGATAAACAACACCATCCCAGACCGCAAGAAATTGCAGAGTGTTATTGACCTAGCCCAGTCTATAACTGAAAATCCAACTTCCATTCCATTGTGGTGTATGGCTTTGAGGAGGAGGGTTTCGACCCAAAACGTTGCCTATTTCCTTTGCTCCATTGATGCTGCCTCACCCGCTGTGTATCTCCAGCAATTTTGTCTTCCCTTCCATTGAATGGTTTGTTCTGTATCTTCCCATAGTTACAGTCCCCCACCTTGACTCTTAATCTGAAGAAGGGTCTCGGCCCGAAACGTCACCCATTCCTTCTCTCCAGAGATGTTGCCTGTCCCGCTGAGTCATTCCAGCTTTTTGTCTCTATCTCCTTGTATCTATTGGCTTTGAATGAATGAATGAATGAATGAATGAATGAATGAATGAATGAATGAATGAATGAATGAATGAATGAATGAATGAATGATTTGAGTAATGAATGGATCAATTAATGAATGCTTTATTGCCACATGTGTGAAGCATTGCATCCCCAAGGTATGCAATGCGTCACCACAGAAAGGGCACCACCAAAGTTTCCCGCGTCAGGTTCCCGCCTCCTTTGATTTCTCTCCCCCCTCCCCGTCCTCCCCTCATGATGGTTCCTCCAAGCCGGGTCCTCAGTTTCACTGCTTTGCGGGAGGTGGGGCTAAAGGCTAAAATTTGCCAGCCAGACAAGATTCCATTTTAATAGTAATATTGAGATAACCTTTGGAGATTTACTTCAGATTACTTTCCACGAAGTACACAGCGGAAACAGATCAAGCTGAGAGAATAATAATCAGTTTTGCTTAGCAGGTAATGCATCTTATCACATCTCTCAAAAATCTTGCAAAGCAAATACTTTCAGAATACATTGAATTAGCAAAGGTACTATTTTTCACTCAGCATGTTCCTGCTTGTATTTTCCCAACAAGGCAACTATAGTTTTGACTCCAGTTTCCCATGAGAGCTATTTAACATCCCATTCGAGAGAAAGGTGAGGTGTTGCAATTTGGGAAGTCTAACATGGGCAGGACTTACACAGTGAATGGTAGGGCTCTGGGGAGTGTTGTAGAGCAGAGGGATCTAGGAGTACAGCTGCATGGTTCCTTGAAGGTGGATTCGCAGGTTGATAGAAACATAGAAACATAGAAATTAGGTGCAGGAGTAGGGCATTCGGCCCTTCGAGCCTGCACCGCCATTCAATATGATCATGGCTGATCATCCAACTCAGTATCCCGTACCTGCCTTCTCTCCATACCCTCTGATCCCTTTAGCCACAAGGACCACATCTAACTCCCTCTTAAATATAGCTAATGGGTATATAGGGTGGTCAAAAAGGCTTTTGCACATTAGCACATTGGCCTTCATCAGTCAAAGTATTGAGCATAGAAGGGAGGTCATGTTGCAGTTGTATAAGATGTGGGTGAGGCCGCATTTAGAGTATTGTGCTGTCAAGCTGGAAAGGGCACAGAAAAGATTTATGTTGCCAGGACTAGAGGGTCTGAGCTGTAGGGAGAGGTTGAGTAGGCTGGGGCCATTCCTTGGAGCGCAGGAGGATGAGGGGTGATGTTATAGAGGTGTATGAAATCATGAATGGAACAGATCGGGTAGATGCACAGAGTCTCTTGCCCAGAGTAGGTGAATCGATGACCAGAGGACATAGGTTTAAGGTGAAGGGGAAAAGATTTAATCGAAATCTGAGAGGTAACTTTTTCAAACAAAGGGTGGTAGATGTATGGAACAAGCTGCCAGAGGAGGTGGTTGAGGCTGGGACTATCCCAACATTTAAGAAACAGTTAGACAGGTACATGGATAAGACAGGTTTGGGGTGATATGGACCAAACATGGGCAGGTGGGACTAATGTAACTGGGACATTTTGGACGGTGTGGACAACTTGGGCCGAAGGGCTTGTTTCCACGGTGTATGACACTATTAGAAAGGAGATGAGGAGGAATTTCTTAATCCAGAGGGTGGTAAATCTGTGGAATTCATTGCTACAGAAGACAGTCATTGAGTATTTTTAAAGTGTAGATTGATAGGTTCGTGATTTGGGGTGCATTGGTTATGTGGAGAAGGCAGGAAGATGCGGGGTTGAGGGGTACATCAGCCACGATCGAATGGCGGATGCTGCCTGATGAGCTTAATGGCCTAAATCTGCTCCAATGTTTTTATGATCTTATGATCTTAAGATGTGTTCGGATAAGACCTGGTGTGAATATTGCTCAGTCAGTCCAGTTTCATATCAGTTTAGTTTATTGTCACATGTACGGAGGTACAGTGAAAAGCTTCTGTTGCGTGCTAACCAGTCAGCAGAAAGCCAATGCATGATTACAATGAATGCATTTTACAAAGTATAGATACATGATAACTCAGAGGCAGATGCAATAGTGGCATTTGAATGGCGGTGCTGGCTCGAAGGGCCAAATGGCCTACTCCTGCACCTATTGTCTATTGTCTAATGTCTATTTAAGAGGCATTTATGTGGATAGGCAGGGAATGGAGGGATATAGATCATGTGCAGGCAGAGGAGATTACTTTAACATGGCGTTATGTTCAGGGCAGAAATTACGGCTGAAGGGTCTGTTCCTGTGCTGTATTGTTGCTGAAGAAGGGTCTCGACCTGGAACGTCACCTATTCCTTTTCCCTAGAGATGCTGCCTGATCTGCTGAGTAACTCCATTTAACAGTTTACAGTTTACAGTTTGCAGTTTAATTTATTGCCCGGGGTACCGATGTACAGTGAAAAGCTTTTGTTGCGTGCTCTCCAGTATTTAGAATCTATCTTCTGTATTGCTCCATGTTATGTTATATGGTATGTTGTTTTACTAACAAGAGTGGGATGAGGAGTAAAGCGCCTGTCCCACTTGGCCGTCATTTGCGCCTCATTTACACGTCATATGTAAAATAGACGTTGCGCGCAAATCACGCGTCATCACAGCCATCTCGTGCGCGTGACGTCATTAGAATACCCTGTGGCGCGCGGCAGGATGTTGACGCGAAGACGTAATGACGATGACAAACGGTGAGGTGACCATGCGTCACCACGCGTTACACGTGAGACGCGGGATGCCAGTGTACGACGCCAATGCGTCAACGAGCGTACCCAATGCTTCAGCGTGCGTCACGCAGGTGGCGCGCGAGGATTTCGTTCCTGTACTAAATCCTGGAGCGCCGCGCGATACTGCGCGCCACCGCATACAATTCCACGCCTCACCATGCGCAACGCATGCGCACCCCACGCGTCATGACGCGTCAACCTAATTTACATATAATGCGTAAATGAGGTGCAAATGACGGCCAAGTGGGACAGGCCCTTAATGCAGCAAACTTCATCTTTTCAGTTCCTCGAGATCAAGGGGGGTTGAAATGCCGACTAACCAATGTTTTATACAGCTTCAATATGGCTTACTAACTTCTATATTCATTGCAAAATGAAGGAAAGTATCCCGTATGCCTCTTCTACCAACCGATCCACTGGTGTTGATATTTTTAAGGAGCTATGGACTTGCACCCCAAGATCCCATTGTACATCAAAGCTGCTGCTAGTCCTACCATTAGCTGCACACATTCCGTTTTTTTTGGACCACCAGAACACATCACCTCATGCTTGTGGGCCAATTCATAAGTTCATGAGTAATAGGAGCAGAATTAGGCCAGTCGGCCCATCAAGTCGACTGCGCATTTCAATCATGGCTGGCCTATCTTTCCCTCTCAACTCCATTCTCTTGCCTTCTCCCATAATCGCTGACACTCATACTAATCAAGAATCTATCTATCTCTGCCTTAAAAATATCCACTGACTCAGCCTCCACAGCCTTCTATGGCAAAGAATTCCACAGATTCACCAATCTCTGACTAAAGAAATTCCTCCTCATCTCCTTCCTAATGGAACGTCCTCTAATTCCGAGGATTTGGCCTCTGGTCCTAGACTCTCCTACTAGTAGAAAGATCTTTTCCACATCCACTATATCCAGGCTCGTTGCTATTCAGAATGTTTCAATGAGGGCCCCCTCATCCTTCTAAACTCCAGGGAGTAGAGGCCTAGTGCCGTCAAACGCTCTAATTCAAACTATTCAAAAAGTCTGTCAGAAGGATTAGCCTTCATAGCTATGATTCAAAATCCACCTGGCACATCATAGTGAACTCAATATCTTCATCAATCTCGCCAACCCAAAGTCGTGCAATCAACCATGGTTATTTTGCTGATGCCTAGATCAAAATCCAATGAATAGCATAATATCTCTTAGACTAAAACCCCTGTCTCATGATGTGAGTTTACCCAAGAGCTCTCCCGAGTTAAAAAAAAATCAAACTCGTGGTACTTCATCACGAGTATTTTTTTACTCTTGGAAATTTTTCACACTGTTGAAAAAACCACGAGTTTCCGCGTTTCCCGAGTACCTGCCGTTAGCGTTACGAGCCGCTCTATGAGACATCCATGAGCTCCAACGTACCCGCTACGTACATTGTACGTACTTACCACGAGTTTGATTTTTTTTTTAAACTCGGGAGAGCTCTTGGGCAAACTTGTATCGTGAGACAGGGCCTTTAGTGAAATGCATCTGAAACTTTTTTCAGCAAGACTCTGCACACACAACATCTTTTGAAACTCAAATGATGCTGTTGACCTCAGTTTAGTTTTGTTCATAGATACAGTACAGGAACAGGCCATTCAGCCCATCGAGTCCACGCCAATCAGCGATCCCCCCCACGCTAACACTATCCTACATACACACGGGAAAATTTACCTTTATTCCAAGCCAATTAACCTTCAAACCTGTACATCTTTGGAGCGTGGTAGGAATCAGGTAATCACGGAGAAAACCCATGCAGGTCACGGGGAGAACGTACAAACTCTGTACAGACACCACCCATAGTCAGGATCGAACCCGGGTCTCTGGTGCTGTAAGGCAACAACTCAACCGCTGTGCCACCGTGCTACTCTGTCATTTATACCAGTAAACAAATAGATTAAATTTCAAATTTGCAAATCTTCAAATGTCTCTGATCAGAAATGTATTTAAATAATTGTCTTTTTCTAATGCAAAAAATAGACCTATCGTCTATTGTCTATTGTCTTTTGTCTAAGATGGTAAATCTGCCGCATACATATCTAAATCATGTAATTTCAGTAAAAAAGGTACAATAAAAATTACACTTAACTTGTAATTGCCAATTAAATATTCTTGACTTTTGATTTTCTTAATTCAATTTGAATTTACCATTCAAATGAATGAAGGAGTAGACTTGATGGGCCGAATGGACTAATTCTGCTCCTGTAACGTGAACATGTGAACTCACTAGAGCCTGGTCCTGAGCTGCCATCTATTTCTTTGAATACCGTTGGATCATCTTTAATCAGACTTTGCTGGACTTTATCCTGCACTATACACTATTCCCTTTATCCTGTATCTGCACACTGTGAATGGCTCGATTGTAATCGTGTACTGTTTTCCCGCTGACTGGATAGCATGCGACAAAAAGCTGTTCACTGTACCTCGGTACACGTGACAATCATCATCATCGGCGGTCACTCGAAACGAGTATGACTGTCCTCTCCTCTCCATAGGGTCGTCTACTTGTGGGTCTGCAGATGTCTGTAATAAACATCTAAACTAAACTAAGTTTGCTCTTATCTTTGTGTAGGAAGGAGCTTGTGATGTTGATTTATGCCAAAGATATTTCCCCTCCCCCATCTCCATCTTTCAGTCTGAAGAAGAGTTCCAACCTGAAACGTCACCTATTCCTTTTCTCCAGAGATGATGCCTGACCCGTTGAGTCACTCCAGCACTTTGTGTCTATCTTTCCTCAGATCTTCTTCTCATTGCAAAGCGAGTACATTCTACCAACGGCGATCTTAACCTGTGTCCTTTCTTCACCTCTCTCACCATCTGACTTCAAGCTTTGGCGCTTAATACATTCAAAAATATGTTTGCGTCTTTTGTGAAAGAGCAGCTAACTTCGAAGTAAGTTAAAGGTCGCAGTTCAATCTCGGGCCTCAGACAATCCCAATAAATCACCAAAGCCTCACTCCTGTCAATCTGGGGCATGCAATCCAGCGGTATGAATATGAATGATTGCTCTAACTTCAAGTAACACTTGCATCCCCCCTCTCTCGCCATCCCTCCCCCACCCAAGTCGTCACCAGCTTCAGAGTCTCATTGTCCATGTGCAATTTCAAAACAGCTAACAATGGCCTGTTTCCTTTATCACCGGAACTTTTTTTGTATATCTTTCATTCATTTGTTCTACACCTCAACATCACCATATCCCTCGTTTCCCATTCCCCTGACTCAAGTAGCCCTTGCTTTCCCTCACTCTCCACACCCCCCCCACTTCCCAGTTTTCCTACCAGTCTTACTGTCTCCGACTACATTTTATCTCTGTACCGCCCACTCCTCTGACATCAGTCTGGCGAAGGGTCTCGACCTGAAACGTCACCTATTCCTTTTCTCCATAGATGCTGACTGACCCGCTGAGTTTCTCCAACTTTTTGTGTCTACCGTTCGGTTTAAACCAGCATCGGTAGATTTTTTCCTGCACATCATCTTGATACCTTCATTGCGTTATGATCTTTGTATTGCAAATTTCATCGAGGAAATTTCTTCTTGTGTGCTTTATACAAACGCAACCAATTTCCCTGCAGCAAATGGGCATGTAACTGATCAGCCCTGAACCACCTCCTCTAGTCATTACTGGAGAATTCAACTGAGTGCTCTAATGGTAACAGGGAACATCTGGAACACAAACTCAAAGCCATTGTAAGGAAATTATTCCACCATGACTTTAATTTAACATGCCCCAGGAGGTAAATCATTTGATGAATTACTGCAATTTTACATCATTTAACATATTTGTATTATAATTTGTATTTATATAGCCATTTAAATCCTTGTTTAATGCTACATTAGATAGATGTACTCTGTGTAACTGAACAGTCAATCCTCTGTTCATGTTCCGCTGGAAACAAGGATGGCAAGATTTATCTTGATAAAGATCACGTTCTTTGCCTTGGGCTTGATGCGTTTAGTTTAGAGATGCAGCACGGAAACAGGCCCTTCGGCCCACCGAGTCTGTGCCGACCAGCGATCCCCGCACACTAACACTATCCTACACACACTAGGGACAATTTACACGTACACCAAGCCAATTAGCCTACATATCTCTACGTCTTTGGTGTGTGGGAGGAAACCGAAGATCGTGGAGAAAACCCACGCAAGTCACGGGGAGAACGTACAAACTCCGTACAGACGGCACCCGTAGTCAGGATCGAACACGGGTCTCTGGCGCTGTACGGCAGCAAATCTACTGCTGCGCCACCGTGCTACTCTGTCATTTATACCAAATTTGCAAATCTTCAAATGTGTCTTATCAGAAATGTATTTAAATGATTGTCTTTTTCTAATGCAAAAAATAGACCTATTTTCTATAGTCTATTATCTAAGATGGTAAATCTGCCGCATACATATCTAAATCGGGTAATTTCAGTAAAAAAAAGGAAAATAAAATAACACAACTTTTAATTACCATTCACCAATTAAACATTCTTGACTTTTGATTTTCTTGATTCAATTTGAATTTCCCATTCAAATGAATGGCGGAGTAGATTTGATGGGCCGAATGGACTAATTCTGCTCCTATAACTTGTGAACATGCTGCAAGGCAGCGACTCCACCACTGCGCCACAGTGCCGCCCCCGAGTTGAGTTGAGTTGAGCTTGTTATCACGTATACCAAGGTACAATGCAAAGCTTTTGTTGCGTGCTAACCAGTCAGCGGAAAAAGAATACATGATTACAATCGAGACATCCAAAGTGTACAGATACATGAAAGAGGAGATAACATGAATAACGCTTAGTGCAAGATAAAGTCTAATAAAGTCCAATCAAAGACACTCCCAGGGTCTTCAATGAGGCAGATAGTTGTTCAGGACTCCTCTCTAGTTGTTAGTAGGATGTCTCAGATTTAATGTAGAGCTGTGAGTGTAAATATCAGGTCAGACAGCATCAGTGGAAGGAATGGAGAACACAAATTGCTCGAGTAAGGCTCCCATCCTGATACGTCTCCTATTCACTCATTCCACGGATGCAGCTCTACTGAGACTCTCTGGCACTTTTGTGTTTTACTGAAGCCGCTGCCTGGATATTTACGCTCAAATAGACAATAAACAATAAACAATAGACAATAGGTGCAGGGGTAGGCCATTTGGCCCTTCGAGCCAGCACCGCCATTCAATAATGTGATCCTGGCTGATCATCCACAATCAAGTCAAGTCAAGTTTATTTGTCACATACACATACGAGATGTGCATTCCTGCCTTCTCCCCATATCCCCTGACTCCACTATCTTTAAGAGCCCTATCTAGCTCTCTCTTGAAAGCATCCAGAGAACCGGCATCCACCACCCTCTGAGGCAGAGAATTCCACAGACTCACCACTCTCTGTGTGAAAAAGTGTTTCTTCATCTCCGTTCTAAATGGCTTACGCCTTATTCTTAAACTGTGGCCCCTTGTTGTGGACTCCCCCAACATCGGGAACATGTTTCCATCCTCTAGCGTGTCCAAACCCCTAATAATATTAAATGCTTCAATAAGATACCCTCTCATCCTTCTAAATTCCAGAGTGTACAAGCCCAGCCACCCCATTCTCTCAGCATATGACACTAGGGGCACCAGATGATGGCAACCTCTGCCTACAGTCTATCTGATTTTCTATCTTTTTTCTAACTATTAGTTTGTTTAAAAGGATGTTTTGTAGGATTTTTTTAGTATTTCTATGGAGGGGGGTAGAGTAATGGGGAAACTGTTTCTCAGTCACTTCCTGGTGAGGATGTGACTATTCTCCTTGTCGTCCCCCCCCCCCCCCCCCCCCTCCTCGCGTGCTCCAACTGGATTGGCGCGGTCTTTCCTGCAGGGGACCGGACCAAAGCTTCAGCAGTGGTGCAGCACTGGATTCACCACGACCTGGATCACCGTTTGAAGCTCTGGAGTGTTGGGCCTGCTGCTTCAACATCACGGAGCGGTGTTTCGTAGAGCTTCCAGCACGGGCGGCGCTGACTTCAACATCGCAGAGTCCTGGGATCCCTTTGCCGAGGGCCGCCAGCGTGAATCTTTGCCCGGCTCGGCCTGTGGACTTTGGGAGCCGCGGTCTCCGGTAGGAAGTGGCCGATTCGGAAGTCCAAGCCACTGAGAATGTTCTCCCGTTCCGACGTCGGAGTTCCATCATCCCGTGAGCAGGCCTGAACTTCGGGCTGCCCGTAGTGGCGACAGCGAGGGGTTCGGGAGCCCCCCGACCACGGGTGAACAACAGAGGACAATAGAGGAGGATGATTGAACTTTGGTGCCTTCCCTCACAGTGGGAAACTTTCACAATGGCAGGCAGTGACTAGTGGGGTACCGCAAGGCTCAGTGCTGGGACCCCAGCTATTTACGATATATATTAATGATTTGGACGAGGGAATTGAATGCAACATCTCCAAGTTTGCGGATGACACTAAGCTGGGGGGCAGTGTTAGCTGTGAGGAGGATGCTAGGAGGCTGCAAGATGACTTGGATAGGCTGGGTTAGTGGGCAAAGGCATGGCAGATGCAGTATAATGTGGATAAATGTGAGGTTATCCACTTTGGTGGCAAAAACAGGAAAGTAGACTATTATCTGAATGGTGGCCGATTAGGAAAGGGGGAGATGCAATGAGACATGGGTGTCATGGTACACCAGTCATTGAAAGTAGGCATGCAGGTGCAGCAGGCAGTGAAGAAGGCGAATGGTATGTTAGCATTCATAGCAAAGGGATTTGAGTATAGGAGCAGGGAGGTTCTACTGAAGTTGTACAGGGTCTTGGTGAGACCACACCTGGAGTATTGCGTACAGTTTTGGTCTCCTAATCTGAGGAAAGACATTCTTGCCATAGAGGGAGTACAGAGAAGGTTCACCAGACTGATTCCTGGCATGTCAGGACTTTCATAAGAAGAAAGACTGGATAGACTCGGTTTGTACTCGCTAGAATTTAGAAGATTGAGGGGGGATCTTATCGAAACGTACAAAATTCTTAAGGGGTTGGACAGGCTAGATGCAGGAAGATTGTTCCCGATGTTGGGGAAGTCCAGAACAAGGGGTCACAGTTTAAGGATAAGGGGGAAATCTTTTAGGACCGAGATGAGGAAAATATTTTTCACGCAGAGAGTGGTGAATCTCTGGAATTCTCTGCCACAGAAGGTAGTTGAGGCCAGTTCATTGGCTATAATTAAGAGGGAGTTAGATGTGGCCCTTGTGGCTAAAGGGATCAGGGGGTATGGAGAGAAGGCAGGTACAGGATACTGAGTTGGATGATCAGCCATGATCATATTGAATGGCGGTGCAGGCTCGAAGGGCCGAATGGCCTACTCCTGCACCTATTTTCTATGTTTCTATGTTTCTATGATCCCGCTGTGTGGGGATGTCTGTGTTAAAGACTATCGTGTTCTGTGCTGTTTTTCATTCATGTGGCTATATGGTGACCACAAATTTCACTGTACCAATAGGCACATGTGACAACAAATGTCTCTTGTCTCCTGTCTCTTGTCTTGTCTTGTCCCGCCATCCCGGAAATTAACCTTGTGAATCTACGCTGCACTCCCTCAATAGCAAGAATGTCCTTCCTCAAACTTGGAGACCAAAACTGCACACAATACTCCAGGTGTGGTCTCACTAGGGCCCTGTACATCTGCAGAAGAACCTCTTTGCTCCTATACTCAACTCCACTTGTTATGAAGGCCAACATGCCATTCGCTTTCTTCACTGCCTGCTGTACCTGCATGCTTACTTTCATTGCCCGATGAATAAGGGCCCCCAAATCCCGTTGTACTTCCCCTTTTCCCAACTTGACACCATTTAGATAATAATCTTACTTCCTGTTTTTGCTACCTAACTGGATAACCTCACATTTATCCACATTACACTGCATCTGCCATGCATCTGCCCACTCACCCAACCTGTCCAAGTCACCCTGCATCTCATAGCATCCTTCTCACAGTTCACACTGCCACCCAGCTTTGTGTCATCTGCAAATTTGCTAATGTTACTTGTAATCGCTTCATCTAAATCATTAATATATATTGTAAAATAGCTTCGGTCCCTGCAAGGAGCCTTGCGGTACATCAATAGTCACTGCCTGCCATTCTGAAAGGGACCCGTTAATCCCTACTCTTTGTTTTCTGTCTGCCAACCACTTCTCTATCCATGTGAGCACTCTACCCACAATAACATCTGCCCTAATTTTGCCCACTAATCTCCTATGTGGGACCTTATCAAATGCTTTCTGAAAGTCCAGGTACACTACATCCACTGGCTCTCCCTTGTTCATTTTCCTAGTTACATCCTCAAAATATTCCAGAAGATTAGTCAAGCATGATTTCCCCTTCGTAAATCCATGCTGACTCGGACCAATCCTGCTACTGCTATCCAAATGTGCCGCTATTTCATCTTTTATGATTGACTCCACCATCTTCCCCACCACCGATGTCAGGCTAACTGGTCTATAATTCCCAGTTTTCTCTCTCCCGCCTTTCCTAAAAAGTGGGATAACATTAGCTACTCTCCAATCCACAGGAACTGATCCTGAATCTAAAGAACATTGGAAAATTATCACCAATGCATCCACGATTTTTAGAGCCACTTCCTTAAGTACCCTGGGACGCAGACCATCAGGCCCTGGGGATTTATTAGCCTTCAGTCCCATCAGTCTACCCAACACCATTTGATGCCTAATGTGGATTTCATTCAGTTCCTCCGTCACCCCGGATCCTCTGGCCACTAGTATATCAGGAAGATTGTTTGTGTCCTCCTTAGTGAAGATGGATCCAAAGCACCTGTTCAACTCATCTGCCATTTCCTTGTTCCCCATAATAAATTCACCCTTTTCAGTCTTCAAGAGTCCAACTTTGGTCTTAACTAATTTTTTCCTCTTCACATACCTAAAGATGCTTTTACTATCCTCCTTTATATTCTTGGCTAGTTTACCTTCGCACCTCATCTTTTCTCCCCGTATTGCCTTTTTAGTTATCTTCTGTTGCTCTTTAAATATTACCCATTCCTCTGGCTTCCCGCTCATCTTTGCTACGTTGTACTTCTTCTCTTTCATTTTTATACTCTCCCTGACGTCCCTTGTCAGCAACGGTCGCCCCTTACTGCCCTTGGAATCTTTCTTCCTCTTTGGAATGAACTGATCCTGCACCTTCTGTATTATTCCCAGAAATACCTGCCATTGTTGTTCCACTGTCATCCCTGCTAGGGTATCTTTCCAGTCAACTTTGGCCAGCTCCTCCCTCATGGTTCCATAGTCCCCTTTATTCAACTGTAACACCGACACCTCCGATTACCTTTCTCCCTCTCCAATTGTAGAGTTTGAGAGGGAGAAATCTGTCGGGTACAGTCATATCTTCAAAATCTTCTTTGGTTCAGTCATATTCCTCTGTGATGTTATGGCTAGAATAGCTGGCGGTACTGAAGTGCCCAAACTAGTGTCATCAGAATTACAACAAGAATTCATTCTCTTCATAATAAACTGATGAAACAGGCCGAGCTTGTATTCACTGGAATGTAGAAGGATGAGAGGGTATCTTATAGAAACATATAAAAACTTTAAAGGATTGGACAGGCAAGATGCAGGAAAAATGTTCCCGATGTTGGGGGAGTCAAGAACCAGTGGTCACAGTTTAAGAATAAAGGGTAGGCCATTTAGGACTGAGATGAGGAAAAACGTTTTCATCTGGAGAGTTATGAATCTGTGGAATTTCTCTGCCACTGAAGGCAGTGGAGGCCAATTCACTGGATGTTTTCAAGCAAGAGTTAGATTTAACTCTTAGGGATAAAGGAATCAAGGGATATGGTGAGAAAGCAGGGATGGGGTACTGATTTTGGATGATCAGCCATGATCATATTGAACGGCGGTACAGGCTCGAAAGGCTAGAAATTCCTACTCCTGCACCTAATTTTCTATGTTTCTATGTGTCTATGTTTCCATGCTCATTCGTCCCCCTTGCTGAAAGTAGCATCTGGCGGAGTGCAGCCTGCAGTGTGGAGACCACCATGCCGGCCCCTACCAGGTATAGATCCGGCCACGACGACAGATGCGACGGGCGAGGAACGAGGGTGCTAGGAGAGGAGAGGGAACCGGGGTCTGCCACGCAGCGTTGTTGTGAGCAATTTTGGGCACCACATCTGAGGAAGGATGTGCTGGCTCTGGAGAGGGTCCAGAGGAGGTTTACAAAAATGATCCCAGGAATGAGTGGATTAACCTGTGATGAGCATTTGTCGGCACTGGGCATGTACTCGCTGGAATTTAGAAGACTGCGGGGGAACCTCATTGAAACATACAGAATAGTACAAGGCTTGGATAGAGTGGACGTGGAGAGGATGTTTCCACTAGAGGGAGTGTCTAGGACTAGAGCTCCTCAGAATTATAGGACGTTCTTTTAGGAAGGAGATGGGGAGAAACTTATTGGGTCAAACGGTGGTGAATCTGTGGAATTATTTGCCACAGCAGGCCAATGAACTGACAAACCTGTACGTCGGGAAGGAGGATTCAAGGCAAAGATTAGCAAAGTGCAAGGAAGCTGCAAGTTAGATTGATCCCCTGTAGTCAGAATCATAGAAATAATAATAATAATAATAATATTTTGTTTATAGGGACAGTGCATATTAATTAACATTTGCATGTAAATATGCGAGATTGTAGCCAATCAGTAGCTAATTTCCGTCTCTAGTCCCAGGCAAAGGTAGGTGAAGTGTCTTGCCCAAGGACACATTAATACATAACATAATATTAATAATAATAATAACCTTATTTATATCGCACTTTTCATACAATTGAATGCAACCCAAAGTGTTTTCCACAAAAAAAACAGGTCTAAACAAAAATACAATTTAAAACAGTAAGGACATAAGCAGTTAATAGCATAATTTATAGAAACATATAAAATATAGAGAGTGTAAAAGGACAAAGGATGTTAAGTCAGCTAAAATCCTGATTAAAAAGATAAGTTTTTAGCTGCCGTTTAAAATATTAGCTTGGGGGTGTCATTGAGAAAGGCTGCTTCATCAATTTTCTTATTGATGAGGCATTGAGAGGCTAACAAGCCGGCATCAGAAGACCTTGGCGCTCAAGTAGGGGCATAGAGAAGGAGGGCTCTATAAAATATGCTGCTCCTAAGCCTTTTAGGGCTTTATAGACAAGAAGGAGGACTTGATAGTCTATCCTGGATTTCACAGGGAGCCAATGAAGGGAGTATAATACTGGGATGATATGTTCCCTTTTCTTGGTAACCCCTTTGGCCCACTGAGTTTATGACTATGAGTCTAATCCCATTTCCCAGCAAGTATCTCATGGCCTTCTATTCCATTCAATTCAATTCAATTCAATTCAATTCAACTTTATTGTCATTGCACAAATACGAGTACAGCTACAACGAAATGCAGTTTAGCGTCTGGTCATCGTGCAAGATAGTAGAAATTAAAAAAAAATACAAAATAAAAATACAAATAAAAATACTGGTTAACAATGTGTGGATTGTGGATGAATTAAACTGGTACATAGGCAAATAAATGTATACAAATGGGAGAGTCTAAAGATAGCTAGCGACAGGACTGTGAGTTCAGCAGTGTAATGGTGTTATTGATAAAGCTGTTCCTCATCCTGCTTGTGCGAGACCTGAGGCTCCTGTACCGCCTCCCTGATGGGAGGAGGGCAAACAGTCCATGGTTAGGGTGAGAGGGGTCCTTGATGATTTTCCCGGCCCGTCTCAGACACCGTTTTCGGTGGAGGGCATCCATGGCAGGGAGCGGGGCACCGATGATGTGCTGAGCGGTTTTCACCACCCGTTGTAGTGCCTTCCTGTCAGCTGCGGTGCAACTGCTGTACCACACCGTGAAGCAGGTGGTCAGGATGCTTTCGATGGCACAGCGGTAGAAGTTGGACAGGATCTGGGGGACAGGTGAGCTTTCTTGAGCCTCCTCAGGAAGGAAAGGCGCTGCTGCGCCTTTTTGATCAGTTTGGTGGTATTGAGGGACCAGGACAGACCCTCTGAGGTGTGTACCCCGAGGAATTTGTAGTTGGAGACGAGCTCCACCTCAGTCCTGTTTATGTGGATAGAAACATAGAAACATAGAAATTAGGTGCAGGAGTAGGCCATTCGGCCCTTCGAGCCTGCACCACCATTCAATATGATCATGGCTGATCATCCAACTCAGCATCCCGTACCTGATTTATCTCCATACCCTCTGATCCCCTTAGCCACAAGGGCCACATCTAACTCCATCTTAAATATAGCCAATGAACTGGCCTCAACTACCCTCTGTGACAGAGAGTTCCAGAGATTCACCACTCTCTCTGTGAAAAAAGTTTTTCTCATCTCGGTTTTAAAGGATTTCCCCCTTATCCTTAAGCTGTGACCCCTTGTCCTGGACTTCCCCAACATCGGGAACAATCTTCCTGCATCTAGCCTGTCCAACCCCTTAAGAATTTTGTAAGTTTCTATAAGATCCCCTCTCAATCTCCTAAATTCTAGAGAGTATAAACCAAGTCTATCCAGTCTTTCTTCATAAGACAGTCCTGACATCCCAGGAATCAGTCTGGTGAACCTTCTCTGCACTCCCTCTATGGCAATAATGTCCTTCCTCTGATTTGGAGACCAAAACTGTACGCAATACTCCTGGTGTGGTCTCACCAAGACCCTGTACAACTGCAGTAGAACCTCCCTGCTCCTATACTCAAATCCTTTTGCTATGAAAGCTAACATACCATTCGCTTTCTTCACTGCCTGCTGCACCTGCATGCCTACTTTCAATGACTGGTGTGCCATGACATCCAGGTCTCGCTGCATCTCCCCTTTTCCTAATCGGCCACCATTTAGATAATAGTCTGCTTTCCTGTTTTTGCCACCAAAATGGATAACCTCACATTTATCCACATTATACTGCATCTGCCAAACATTTGCCCACTCACCCAGCCTATCCAAGTCACCTTGCAGTCTCCTAGCATCCTCCTCACAGCTAACACTGTCCCCCAGTTTAGTGTCATCCGCAAACTTGGAGATATTGCCTTCAATTCCCTCATCCAGATCATTAATATGATCATTAATAGCGGGGATGGGGGTATGTCTGCCACCTCTGGTCTTCCTGAAGTCAACGATGATTTCCTTCGTCTTCTTAGAGTTGAGGATGAGGTTATTATTGGTACACCAGACTGTCAGGTGCTGGACCTCATCCCTGTAGGCTGACTCGTCGTTGTCACTGATCAGTCCTACCACCGTGGTGTCGTCGGCAAATTTAATGATGGCGTTAAAGCCATACTTAGGGATGCAGTCATGGGTGAAGAGGGAGTAGAGGAGAGGGCTGAGCACACAGCCCTGTGGCACGCCGGTGTTCAGTGTTATAGTGGAGGAGGTGAGGTTGTTGGTCCTAACAGACTGTGGTCTGTTGGTGAGGAAATCCAGTGCCCAATTGCAGAGGGAGGTGGAGATGCCAAGTCCGCTGAGTTTGGTGATCAAGCTGGCGGGGATGACAGTGTTAAATGCGGAGCTGAAGTCGATGAACAACAACCTAATGTAGGTGTTATTGCTGTCCAGGTGGGTCAGGGCAGAGTGTAGGGCTGCAGATACGGCGTCCTCTGTAGACCTGTTGGGCCGGTAGGCAAACTGATGGGGGTCCATTGTGGGGGGGAGGCTGGCTTTGAGGTGAGCCAAGATCAGCCGCTCAAAGCACTTCGCGATGACGGGGGTGAGTGCCACTGGGCGGAAGTCGTTGAGACTCCCTGAAGCTGACTGTTTGGGCACTGGCACGATGGTTGAGGTCTTGAGGCAAGTAGGGACGACACCCTGGGCCAGTGACAGATTGAAAATGTCAGTGAAGACCAGGGATAGTTGTCCAGCACATGCCCTGAGCACACGCCCGGGGATGCCATTGGGGCCGGCGGCTTTGTGTTCATTCACTTTGCTCAGTGCGCCTTGTACAGCAGAGGTGGAGAGACTGAGGGGTTGTTCGTTCGGGGGTGGGGCAGCTTTGATGGCTGGTGTTTTGTTGTCCCGGTCGAAACGAGCATAGAAGTAGTTTAGCCCTTCAGGAAGGGAGGCGTTGTCTGGGGGGGGGGGGGGGGGGGTTAACATTATTGTAGGCGGCAATGGACTTGATACCTTGCCACATGCGTCTGGGGTCGGAGATTTTTTTTAAATGCTCCTCCATGGTCTCGATTGTACACGTGTATTGACTTTCTGCTGACTAGTTAGCATGCAGTATAAACCTTTCATGGTAGCTTGGTGCACGGGGCAATAAACTAAACTAAACTAAACTAAATTAAACTAAATTAAACTAAACTAAACTAAACTAATCTCAAGTGGGCGACACGGTGGCACAGCGGGAGAGTTGCTGCATTACAGCACTGGAGACCCGGGTTCGATCCCGACTATGTGCTGTCTGTACGCTGTTTGTACGTTCTCCCCCTGACCACGTGCGTTTTCTCTGACATCTTCGGTTTCCTCCCACATTCCAAAGACGTACAGGTTTGTAGGTTAATTGGCTTAATACAAATGTAAGTTGTCCCTACTGTGTGTAGGCTGGTTTTACTGTGAGGGGATCGCTGGTCGGTGCGGACAGGTGGGCCGAAGGGCCTGTTTCTGCGCTGTATCTCTAAACGAAACTAAAATAAAAGAAATGCTCACTCTTAAATGTTGTGAGTGTACTTGCCTTCAGCAACCCTTCAGGCTGTAAAATGCCAACCATCCTCAAAATATTCTTCCTCAAATCCCCTCCAGATCTCTTTTCTTACCTTAAATTTCATATCTTCTAGTTGTGGACGATTCTGTTGAGGGAAAGCTTCTAACTCTCTTTATACCCCTCACTCAAGTCCTCCACCACTTCCATGCTGCCACTGTAAGGCACCATGCCATCCTTCTGTGTGAAGATGTATCTAGAATTTGTGGGCACAGGTTTAACATGAGACGCTAGAAATTTGAAGGAGATCTGAGGGGTTTGTTTTTCACACAGAGGGTGGCACTGTGGTGCAGTGGTAGAGTTGCTGCATTTCAGCGCCAGAGATCCGGGTTCGATCCTGACTACAGGTGCTGTCTGCACGGAGTTTGTACGTTCTCCCCGTGACCTGCGTGGGTTTTCTCCGGAATCTTCGTCTTCCTCCCACTCTCCAAAGACGTGCAAGTTTGTAGATTAATGGGCTTGTATCTTGTTCGTCGTTTGTGTAGGGTAGTGTTAATGTGCGGGGCTGCTGGTCGGCTGGGACTGGGTGGGCCGAAGGGCCTGTTTCCGCGCTGTATCTCTAAAACTGAAACTGAAAAAAATTGGTGGTTAGAAACGTATAACAGCCTGCCGTACGTAGTACTATAGACAGATAAAATTAGAGCCTTTAAGGGCTGTCCCACTTGGCGATTTTTTCGGTGACTGCCGGCATAATTGACTGAAGTATCAGGTCACTGAAAAAGTCGCGGCATGAGGCGGCGTGCTGACATATTGACGAGCGGTGTTTATTCAAGTGTCGCAACAGTTTTTTTGTCGCCGCTGCATTTTGAATTGTTCAAAATCTTTCGGTAACCCTGATACGTCAGTCAATGACACCAGCAGTTGCCAAATAAATTGCTAAATGGGACAGGCCCTTTAAAAGTCATTTTATGTATTATAATTGGGCAGTAAATATTAAAAATATGATTCACCTGCTGGACAATTCTGCCCAACAGGTGGACTGGATTGTAATGGAAAGAGAGGACTGCTCTCCGTGTAATATAGGAGCGACTCTCCTCTCACCAATACATCTGAGTAACAAAAATTATAATAAAAATCCAATTATACATAGCACAATTAGAACATGGAAACAAATAAAACAGAATCTAAAATTAAGAAACCTATCTCTTTTAATACCAATAGTTAATAATCCATCGTTTAAACCATCAATTATAGACAAATCATTTATACAATGGGAAAGAATGGGAATCAAAACGCTCGGAGATCTGTATGAATTGGGAAAATTACTATCATTTCAACAATTACAACTGAAATATAATTTGAAAAATAATCAATATTTTAAATATCTTCAAAGTCGCGATTATCTGAAAAAATATACAAAAGACTATCATAACATGCCTACCGACTTACTGGATGAAGCAATGAAGACAAAGGAGGAATCAGCTAATCTAATATCGTACTTATATAACATCATCTTAAACATAGAAATACCCACAACTGATGGAATTAGAAGAGACTGGGAACAAGAATTAGCTATAAAAATTTCAAAAGAGAGCTGGGATAATCACTTACTACAGGTGCATAAATGCTCGATCAACGTACGACATACACTCATCCAATTCAAAACATTACATAGACTATATTATTCAAAAACTAAAATAAATAAACTCTTCCCTAATGTCTCACCCATCTGTGATAAATGTCTGTGTCAAGAAGCTACCATAGCGCATTCTTTTGTTTTTTGTACAAAAATCCAAAAATTCTGGAATGAAATATTTGATAACTTTACAAAATTAATCAAAATAAAACTGGTACCAAAACCAGAATGGATCATTTTTGGAATATCGGAAGGTAACCCTGACACTAAACGTGTTTCAGAAGAATTTACTCAATTACGGGCTAATAATGGGAAAAAAGCTCAAACTTAAATTCGGGAAAAATGCGCCCACACCAACAATAAAAATGTGGATATCAAATATGTTTGAAACACTACATCTGGAAGAGATGAGATTCCTCTTAGTAGGCAAAGCAGACCAATTCCAAAAGACGTGGTCTACGTTTTTGGAACTATTACAAGCATGAGGTGCAATAGTAATTTTAAAAATAAATAAATAAATAAAAGGTGCCAGGATCTGGCAACGGGGGGTAAAACAACAAAAACAGACTTGGTTGGTAGTCCCCTTTCTGCGGAGTTTAATGTTATAATAGAGCGATTGTTTCTCCTTTCTTTTTCCTTCTTTTCTAGGGTCTACTTTCTTTCTTTACTTCCTTCTCTAACTTCTTTTCTAAGGGGCTTTCTTTTCTCAACACTCTCCTGCACCTTCACGACTCTTGCGCACTTTCCTTACTTCCTTTACTTCTATCTTTTTCTTAAAGCTCAAAAAATGAAGCGGTACAAAAAAATGTATTAAGACATATGTGTTGTGTATTATTGTAACTTACCGTACTTCTAATTAAAAATTTTTTTTTTAATTAAATTTAAAAAAAAAAGTGATTTAGAGAGATGTCTGGATAGGAAAAGGGAAAAGGATATAATCCTAATGCAGGCAAAATAGATAATAGGTAGGCATCATTGACAAGGTGGGTTGAAAGACTTTTTTATGCAGGACAACTCATATCACACAGTTACATCTCTGATCCCTGGAAATGTAATAGTTAAATCGAAACTTTCACTTTTTTTAACCTGATGAAGATCAGTCACATAGGCAGTTTGCATGTTCGTAGAATTTCCAGTTGATACTGAATCTTATCAGATTGTACATCTGTTGTTTGCTGCACGAAACATGCTCAGTGGCAAACAATCTCGCTTCCCAAATGCAAATAATCAAAAACAAATGCTGCTGACATTTGGTTAAAGTATTTCCATGTCTTTATAGTGAGGTTTAGATTTCATTGACTTTCCTTTAGAGATACAGCATGGAAACATAGAAACATAGAAAATAGGTGCAGGAGTTGGCCATTCAGCCCTTCGAGCCTGCATCGCCATTCGATATGATCATGGCTGATCATCCTACTCAGTATCCCATCCCTGCCTTCTCTCCATATCCCTTTAGCCACAAGGGCCACATGTAACTCCCTCTTAAATATAGCCAATGAACTGGCCTCAACTACCTTCTGTGGCAGAGAATTCCACAGATTCACCACTCTCTGTGTAAAAAATGATTTTCTCATCTCGGTCCTGAAAGACTTCCCTCTTATCCTTAAACTGTGACCCCTAGTTCTGGACTTCTTCGGCCCACCGAGTCCATGTCCTGTAAACTAGGATTATCCTACACACCAGGGACAATTTACAATTTATAGTAGCCACCTACACTACAAACCTGTAGACTTTTGGCTTTAGACATACAGCACGGAAACAGGCCCTTCGGCCCGCCGAATGGGCCGTCCAGGGATCACCCTGTACAGTGACACTACCCTACACACATTAGGGACAATTTACAATTTACAGATGACAAACCTGCACGTCTTTGGAAACTGGATCAGCCGGGCAAAATCCCGCGCGGTCACGGGACGAACGTACAAACTCCATACAGACAGCACCCGTGGTCAGGATTGAACTTGTTATCTCTGGCGCCGTAAGGCAGCAACTCTACCACTGCATTATTGTGTGGTGGTATTTTTAGCTACATTAAATATATACCTGTCTTGTCCTCGTTCTTGGAAGGATCGGTTTTGAAACCCACTGTGAAGGGCAGATTTTGATTCTGTGCATTGGTGTAAAGTAGGTGATAAAGGAGCTCAGGGGTCTATGCTCGAGGGAAGAAGATGGAGGGAATTAATATGGGGTTATGGGGAGAAAGCTGGAGAACGGGGTTAGGAGAGAGAGATAGATCAGCTGTGATTGAATGGCGGAGTGGGCCATTGATGGGCCGAACGGCCTAATTCTGCTAATATTACTTATGAACTTATGAATACACTTCAGTTCAGTTTAGTTTATTGTCACATGTATTGAGGTACAGTGAAAAGCTTTTGTTGCGTGCTAACCAGTCAGCAAAAAGACAATACATGATCACAGTCGATCCATTTACAGTGTATAGATACATGATAAGGGAATAACGTTTAGCGCAAGGTAAAGCCAGCAAAGGCCGATTGAGGATAGCCCGAGAATCACCAAAGAGGTAGATAGTAGTTCAGCACTGCTCTCTGGTGGTGGTAGGATGATTCAGATGCCTGATAACAGCTGGGAAGAAAGTGTCTCTGAATCTGGAGGAGTGCGTTTTCACACTTCTGTACCTTTTGCCCAATGGGAGAGGGGAGAAGAGGGAGTGTCCGGGGGGAGGCTTGTTCTTGATTATGCTTGTGGCGTTGCCGAGGAAGCATGAGGTATAAATGGAGTCACCGGAAGGGAGGTTGGTTTGTGTGACGGTCTGGGTAGCGTCCACAATTCGCTGCAATTTCTAGTGGTCTTGGATGGAGCTGTTCCCAAACCAAGCATGGGGGGGAGGGGGGAGGGGGGAGGTCTGTACTCCAGGGAAAAATATAGAGGGAAGTAATACACTTTTAAATTGCTGTGTTCGACGTGCTCAACTAGTAGCAGCTATGCACTGTGTTCCTCCACCGAAACTCATTTCCTTTAAAGTACATCTCGGAAGCAAAGGTTCAAAGGTTCAAAGGTTATGCAGCACATAAAAAAAGAATACAAACATGACAATAATATAAATATTTAACATAAAAAACATCCCCCCACAATGGTTCCCACTGTGGGGGAAGGCACAATGTCCAGTCCCCATCCCCAGTTCACCCATAGTCGGGCCTATTGAGGCCTCCGCAGTCGCCTCTACGGAGGCCCAATGTTCCAGGCCGTTCTCGCAGGATGATGGTGCTCCGGCATCGGGAGAGTCCTCACAGCGGCTTGGGACACCTGGAACGGCCGCTTCCCTTACTGGAGACCAGTTTAGGCGTGCACAGCCTAAAGTTGTTGGACAACTTGTTCTATTTGATCTTCCGTTTGTGCACGTCGAGTTGATTGCATTAGTCGAAACAGGGCGGAGCACGTGAAGGTTGCAATCTTCCACCCCCGGGGATCGCTGGTCGGTGCGGACTTGGTGGGCAGAAAAGGGCCTGTTTCCGTTCTGTATCTCTAAACTTAACTGAAGTAGTACAGCTCTTTTCTAACCAGTTACATCAGGGGTTCCACTTCTTAGCTTTTTTGTGGGAAGTCAACATATCATTAACATCTTGAGCTGACTGACGTTCAGAGATTTCAGTTCAGTTCCTTCATAATTCCAACATTTCCACCATTTAGAAAATGTTTTTATCCTTTCTCTCCTTGGTCCAGAGCTCACGAACGCAAAGCTTTGTCTTGCCTTTCTTTCATCTCCCCCGCACCGAAGCTTCTTGAGATTTCATTTGTAAGTGCCTGAAAGGAGAATGTTTGTGTACATAACCAGTGTACTATCATTAAGGGCCTGTCCCACCAGCATGCGATTGCATACGTCTAGCGTGACCAAACGTGGTGGCTTGAGGCGTACGGCCTCGCGGGGCCGGTCCCACTTCCAACCGCGGAGGCATATGGAGTTGTGCGGGGCAGGTCCTGACATCAAACTCACCAATCAGCTAGGCAGGAGGCGGGCCGACTGAATTTGGACGTCACACGGCGGGCGGTGACGTCATCACGCAACGGCACGCCGGGCGGTGACGTAATCGCACAACGCCACACGCTAGGTGTACACCGTCAAGACCTTGCATACGCCCGTCAAGACGCTGCTTACGGCCTCAATGCGGCTGCTGGCCGACAGGCCTTGTCGCGCGGGATTTTCAGACAGTGCAAGATTTTCGGAGCCCCGCGCGATGTCGGGACCAGCCCCGCACAACTACATACGCGTCCGCCGATCGAAGTGGGACCGGCCCCGCGCGGCTGTACGCCTCAAGTAACTTTTGGTCACGCTAGACGCATGCAGTCGCATGCTGGTTGGACAGGCCCTTTAGAATGGGAAATAATACATTCCGTATCCTGTTCCACTTTGTTAACTAGACCAGTGAGCGTTGTTCACTTCAGAAGAATTCCTTTGCATTCGGGAAGAATAGAATTAACACAAAGGCCATGACTTTCAGTCATCTGTGGAATTTGTTTTGGCTGCTCTTGGGAAATCTGTATTCTCTTATCCTCATCCTTAATTAAGTAGCATCGCCCAATATACTTGGAGTCGTGATTTACATTTTGCAGCAAACTGCCTATTTGTTTCAAACAGTTATAAGCAGCATCTTACTCACTGGCAATAATTAACAGGTCTTCGAGGTTCTTCTTCCCAACAATGAAGGCTTGAGGGCCTGTCCCACCGTGCGAGGTAAATCAAGAGTTCTCCCTAGTTGTCCCCTGATTCAAACTCGGAGAATGTCCGTAGCGGGTCCGTATGAGCTTGTGGATGTCTCGTAGCGGCTCGTACTAGTAACGGTGGGTACTCGGGAAATCCGGTAAACTCGTGACTTTTTTCAACACTGTGAAAAATGTCCACGAGTGAAAAAATACTCGTGATGAAAAAAATTGTTACTTTTTACTCGTATGAGCCGCTACGAAACATCCACGAACTCCTACGGACCCGCCACGGACATTCTCTGGGTTCGAATCAAGGGGAAAACTCGGGAGAACTCTTGAATTACCTCGTACAGTGGGACAGGCCCTTTAAGCTCTTCTTGAAAAACAAGCATCAGGCTTTTGAACACTAGAAAGAGGTTTAGTACCCAGTCCATCACAGGTGCTGACCTCCCCACCATCGAATGGATCTAATGCCTCAAAGAGGGGGCAGCCCGGTGGCGCAGTGGTAGAGTTGTAGCCTTACCACGCCAGAGATCTAAGTTCGTGCTGACCAGTAATCCCCGTATACTTTTCCAATATATACGATCCCGTGCACTAGTGAAAATATACAAAGCTAATTAGCCTACAAACCCATACGTCTTTGGAGTGTGGGAAAAACCACGCAGTCGCGGGGAGAACGTACATACTCTGTACAAACTGCACCTGTGGTCAGGATCGAACCCCGGTTTAGTTTAGTTTAGTTAAGAGATACAGCGTGGAAACAGGCCCTTTGGCCCACCAAGTCTGCCTCGACCAGCGATCCCTGCGCACCTGCACTACCCTACACACACCAGGAACAATTTATATTTATACCAAGCCAATTAACCCACAAACCTGTAGGAAAGAACTGCAGATTCTGCTTTCCATCGCTGGGTTACTCCGGCATTTTGTGTCAACCTACAAACCTGTACGTTTTTGGAGTGTGGGAGGAAACCGGAGCACCCGGGGAAAACCCACGCGGTGAGGGGGAGAACGTACAAACTCCGTACAAGCAGCACCCGCAGTCAGGATCGAATCCAGGTCTCTGGCGCTGTAAAGCAACAAATCTACCGCGGCGCCACTGTGGTGCCCGTTAGAGGACCTATCTGGGATGGGAGATTGCAACCTTCATGTGGTCCGCCCTGTTTCGATGAATGCAATCAACCCAGCGTGCACAATCAAATAAGACCAAATAAAACAAGTTGTCCTACAACTTTAGGAGAAGAAGAAGAAGAAGAAGAAGAAGAAGGAAGAGGAAGAGGAAGAGGAAGAGGAAGAGGAAGAGGAAGGAGGAGGAGGAGGAGGAGGAGGAGGAGGAGGAGGGGAGGAGGAGGAGGAGGAGGAGGAGGAGGAGGAGGAGGAGGGGAGGGGAGGGGAGGAGGAAGGAGGAGGAGAAGGAGAAGGGGAAGGGGAGGGGGAGGAGGAGGAGGAGGAGGAGGAGGAGGAGGAGGAGGAGGAGGAGGAGGAGGAGGAGGAGGAGGAGGAGGAGGAGGAGGAGGAGGAGGAGGAGGAGGAGGAGGGAGGAGGAGGAGGAGGAGGAGGAGGAGGAGGAGGAGGAGGAGGAGGAGGAGGAGGAGGAGGAGGAGGAGGAGGAGGAGGAGGAGGAGGAGGAGGAGGAGGGGAGGGGAGGAGGAGGAGGAGGAGGAGGAGGAGGAGGAGGAGGAGGAGGAGGAGGAGGAGGAGGAGGAGGAGGAGGAGGAGGAGGAGGAGGAAGAGGAAGAAGAAGAAGAAGAAGAGGAAGAAGTAGAGGAAGAAGAAGAAGAAGAACTGTCTGACCTACTCTTGATTCAGATCTTAAAGCTAGTCCGGGGAGAATTTAAGCTGGCTTTCTGTAGGTGCAGGAGTAGGCCATTCGACCCTTCGAGCCAGCACCGCCATTCAATGTGATCATGGCTGATCATCCCCAATCAGTACCCCATTCCTGCCTTCTCCCCATATCCCCTGAGTCCGCTATCTTTAAGAGCCCTATCTAGCTCTCTCTTGAAAGTATCCTAAGAACCGGCCTCCACCGCCCTCTGCAGCAGAGAATTCCACAGGCTTACAGCTCTCTGTGAGAAAAAGTGTTTCCTCATCTCCGTTTTAAATGGCTTACCCCTTATTCTTAAAGTGTGGCCCCTGGTTCTGAACTCCCCCAACATCGCGAACATGTTTCCTGCCTCTAGCGTGTCCAAACCCTTAATAATCTTATATGTTTCAATAAGATCCCCTCTGACACTGGACTGTCTCAATCAGAGTCCAAGGAATTGTCCAGGTATCTTTGACCTCATCATGAGTGCTTGTCTTGCTGGGCTTTGTTAGTTTACAGCGACTGACATAATTCCTCATAGCTTTGATCATTGGATCAAAGCAGCATTTTTTTCCTGCTTGTACAGTAATTATGTGCACCTAGGTTGCTCAGTATTCGACAGCATTTCATAAAATCATGGCCTGCTTATATTTAAACATTGATTTCACTCAAGTTAAATGAGTTTGTTTGCTGCAATTAAGAAACAGAGCTCTCCCAAACTGATGTATATATTTGTTGACTGAATGTCAGGATACTGAACAAGCTGTTAAAACCTCTTAAGGAGATCTGTGGGGAGCTTTGCACAATCAGAGGCAGTGGAGTCTGAACAAGGTTTTGACAGCTAGAACAATAACACAATTTGCATTTCTCTTCACAGGCATCTCTGCCTAGAAATTTACAATCCTTTTTATTCTAAACACCCATATATTAAGTTGGATTTGTTTGACTCAAAGAAGATAGAAAGGTTAAGGGCCTGTCCCACTTACGCGTCCATGGCTCGCAAATTACGCAACCTCGTGGTCGCTTGAGGCGTACGGGCACCGTACGGCCGCACGGGGCCGGTCCCACTGAGAAGCGAGGAGGGATATGGAGTTGTGCGGGTTCGGTCCCAACATCGCGCGCGGGGCTCCGAAATTCTTGCAGTGAACGAAATCTTCGCGTGGTCACGGCCAGTCGCGGAACTGACGGCCAAAGTGGGACAGGCCCAAGACCCTGGCGCGACACAACGTCTCACCTTCAACAGCAGCAGAAGCAGGCAAACGATCGCCAAGCTCGGCCTGGGGCTCACGGCCGTTGCGGTCCAGATCCGCCCCCACTTCTACTCCCAGAGCGGGGCCAAGAAAATTGAAGCGAGACACAAAATGCAGGAGTAACTGAGCGGGACCGGCAGCATCTCTGGAGAGAAGCAATGGGTGACCTTTCGGATCAAGACCCTTCTTTTCAGACTGAAGAAGAGTCTCGACACGAAACATTGCCTATTCCTTCTCTCCAGAGATGCTGCCAGTCCCGCTGAGTTACTCCAGCTTTGTGTCCATCTTCAAAGACGTCACCCGCTCCAGACGGCTGTGCGTATGCATGTTATCACGCCCGACCTTCGCTCGACTGTCTCGGCTCAACGCGACCACGAGGTCGCGTAATTTGCGTGCCAAGGACGTAAGTGGGACAGGCCCTTTAAGATTTGTCAAGGATGCTGACTGTCCTGATGAGTTACTCCAGCTTTTTGTGTCTACCTTCGTTGTAAACCAGCATTTGCAGTTCCTTCCTACACAGAAATGTAAGATTTGTCTGAGCTGGGTGAAATCTCGCCTTCATGTCGCCAACAAATTCCAGTCTTAATATCTGTGGACACAAGGAACTGCAGATGCTGGCTTACAAAAACAAAACAGAAAGTTCTGGAGGAACTCAGCGGGTTAGGCGGCAAATCTGGGTAGGTCATGGAGTCTTCAGAAAGGTTCTGAGCCAAAACATCACCTATCTATGTACTCCAGGGCTGCCGCCAGACCTGCTGAGTTAAGGGCCTGTCCCACGAGCATGCGACTGCATGCAGCGAGCGCGACCAAACCGGAGGTCGAGTGATCCCATACGAGTTGACGTGAAGTTCCAGCGAAGTCCGCGGGAAGTTTGCATGTGACGTACGGCGTCAAGACGCTGCGTACGGCGTCGACTCAACTTCGCAGGCTTCGGTTTTGCTGCAATTTGTTTCATAAACATGGGGGGATTGTACCCCAACTCTCAAAACATGGGGTGGACAGGCCCCCCATCCCCCCCCCCAGAATGTCCACCCAAACTGAGATTAAGTTGAGATGAGTTGAGTTGAGTTGAGTTGAGTTGAATGAGTTGAGTGAGTTGAGTGAGTTGAGTTGAATGAGTTGAGTTGAGTTGAGTTTGGTTTACTTTAGAGATACAGCATGGAAACAATCCATTCAACCCACTGAGTCCACGCTGACCACCAATCGCCCATTCACACTCATTCAATGTTATCCCACTTTCCCATCCACATCCCACACACTTGGGCCAATTTAACCGCGGCCAATTAACCTACAAATCCACGTTTTTGGCATGTTGGAAGAATCCCGAACTCTCGGAGGAAACCCACACTGCGGCAGGCACAACGAGCAAACTCAAAGACATAAACCCAAGTTCAGGACCCAACCCATGTCTCTGGACCTGGGGGACGGCAGCTCTACCTGCTGCTTCACTACGCTGCCCTCTGTTGGTATTGGGACCTAGATATGACTGGTAAGGATGGCATTTAGATAGTACCAAGGATGATATTGGAGAGACACGAAATGCTGGAGTAGCTCAGCGGGACAGACAGCATCTCTGGAGAGAAGGAATGGATGACGTTTCGGGTCGAGACCTTTCTTCAGCCCTTCAGACCCTTCTTCAGACCCTTCTTCTCCTTAGTGTCCTTTTTTAAAATGAAAATTAAAGTCTGAAGAAGGGTCTCCACCTGAAACGTCACCCATTCCTTCTCTCCAGAGATGCTGCCTGTCCCGCTGAGTTTTACTCCAACATTTTGTGTCTATGTTCAGTTGAACCAGCATCAGTAGTTCCTTCCTACACATGGTATTGGAGAGCCATCTACTTGAACCACTGCCAAGCTGGTCCTCTTGCCCATGCTGTAGACAGGCAAGATGCAAGGAACTTGGTGAAGGAACAATGAAGGAAGGCAGGTTAAAACAGGATGTACCCTTGAGAAGACAGTGTCCCATGATCCTATCCTAAAGGATAATAGCTCTGGCTGTTGCCAATGAGGAAAGAAAAAAATGCCCTTATACAGTGCCTTACACAGCCTACGGATCTCTCAAAATTGATTAGAGTCATGGAGTCATAGATATAGTGTGGATACAGGTCCTTCAGCCCAACATGCCCACACCGGCCAACATATGCCAGCTACATTAGTCCAACCTGCCTGCGCTAGGTCCATATCCCTCCAAACCTGTCCTATCCTAATTCTAAGCTATGGAGAAGAGGAATAGGTGATGTTTCGGGTCGAGACCCTTCTTCAGACTTTGAGTCAGGTGAAAGGGAAACTAGAGATATAGACGTGATATAGAAAAATATAGAACAAATGAATGAAAGATATGCAAACAAGTAATGATGATAAAGGAAACAGGCCATTGTTAGCTGTGGGCTAGGTGAAAGTGCATTGCAGACAACGAGACTCGACAAGACGACTTTGAATCTAGTACAACATCTTGTTTTGGGGAGGGACGGAGAGAGAAGGCATGCAAGGGCAATTTGAAATTAGAGAAATCGATATTCATACCGCTGCGGTGTAAGCTTCCCAAGCGAAATATGAGGTGCTGTTCCTCCAATTTGCGTTTGGCCTCACTCTGACAATGGGGGAGGCCCAGGACAGAAAGGACAATGTTGGAATGGGAAGGGCAATTAAAGTGTTACCCGAAACGTCACCCATTCCTTCTCTCCAGAAATGCTGTCTGTCCCGCTGAGTTACTCCAGCTTTTTGTGTCTATCTAAAGTGATTGGCAACCGGGAGAACAGGTAGGCCCAGGCAGACTGAGCGAAGGTGTAGCTGAAGAGCCTGTATCCATGCTGTACCTCTTGAATTGCACTCTGCATGAGTATATGTCTCTAATAACCATTGCGCACTTCAAAGCCCAAATCCTGTTAAGGGCTTACTTGCTTTTAAAATGTCAAACATACATAAAACTCCCTTTTATTGCTCTCCGTCTTATGATAGATCGGATATATATTCTGTGGATTTACTGCAATAACGCTTTTATTTATTTTAATACATTTCTATGAGGACGCTATGCACAGGCTTAGATGGAACAATTTAATAAGAATTTTTCAGAGTCAAACAAACCTTGCGTTCCTTTCAACCAATAAGTGATCCACTCCTGGAGTCGACAGAATCATGTTTCGAATTCCTTCTAACCAATTTGTGTGCAGCGACTTTGATTTTCATTTTTAGTAAAAGGACACAAAGTGTTGGAGTAGCTCAGCAGGTCAGGCAACATCTGTGGAGAACATGGATAGATAATAGAGCATGGATAGGTGATGTTTCGGGTCAAACCCAAGCTCAACCCCAATGTGCTGGAGCAATTCAGGAGGTCAGGATGCATCCGTCCCCATCCACATATCCACGTTCTCCTCAGGCGCCACGGTGGCACAGCGGTAGACTTGCCGTCTTTCAGCGTCAGAGACCCGGGTTCGATCCTGACCACGGCTGCTGTCTGTACAGAGTTGTTACATTCTCCCTGTGACTTTTCTCGGGGTGCTCTGGCCTGCACTCACACTCCAAAGATACATAGGTTTGCAGGGTAATTGGCTTGGTAAAATTGTGTGTGGGATAGTGATCGCTGGTCAGTACGGACTGGGTGGGCTGAAGGGCCTGTTTCCAAAGTTCTTGGAAAACAAGATCGGATACAGCTGGAAATTAAATAGGTTGTAGTGTGCTGATTCTATAGGGGTGATTGTAATGGTGATAGCCAGTCCCCACGCAATGAAGAAATCCCCTGAGATTTAAGTAGAAATTAGTTAGTTACCACACTTTCCATTTCTTTGCAGTTGCTTACTCTGCAGTATTTCTTTCTAAACCTCTAACCATGGAACAATTATCGTCATGCAATCCGCCTCCATGTGTGGGAAGGAACTGTGAAGGACACAAAATGCTGCAATAACTCAGCGGGTCAGGCAGCATCTCCGGAGAGAAGAAACGGGTGACGTTTTTGAGTTCTTCAGACTGAGAGTCAGTCAGGGGAGAAGGTGTCCCGAGATAGAGAAGGGTGAGGTGTGAAAAATGAATCTCCTCCCCCGTGGCCTAACAACGAGGATCGGGCGGCCTTTCTCGGAGACGTGCCCGGGCCTTCAGCGGCGGGCACAGCGCGGACTCTCGGCGCGGAGCGGGTGAGCCCTCGCTGGGGCTCGCCGGAGGGGAGCGCTCCGTTTCGCTGGCTCGCGGCAGCTGGCAGCTTGAAGCCGCGGTCAGCAGAGCTCCAGCTGGCGCGGCGTCCGCAGCCTGGGACCCCTCACTGGGGTCCCGGGGGGAAGAAGATGCCACCACCGCCGGCCCGTGGGCAACTTCTACCGCGGGCCCGGCGGCGACTTACCATCAGGAGCGGGGTCCCTCGCCGGGGATCACCGGAGAAGACCTTCGACCGCCGGCCTGCGGCCTATAGCATCCTGAAGCAGTGGTCTCCGGTAGGAAAGTGCCGATTCGGGACCTCCAAGGAGTGTGTTCGACCGTCCCAACGTCGGAGTTTCAATCATCCCGACTGAGGGCCTGTACATCCGGCTGTCCGTAGCGGCGAATACGGAGGGGTTATTGCCCAGACCACGGATGAACAAAGGAGGAGGACTGGCTGAACTTTGTTGCCTTCCACCACAGTGAAGAATGCTGTGGTCGATGTTTGTGTTACATTTTATTATGTACTGTGTGTTATTTTTAAGTGTATCGCTGCTGGCAAATTCATTTCACTGCACCTTCGGGTGTATGTGATGAATAAAATTGATATTGACTTTGACTTTGATTTATAGCTGGGGATCATGACAGAAGCCTCCTCGTGGTGATCTCCGGAAACGACGACACGATGCACTCTGTGAGGCGTCGGGTGACCAATTCTGTCAACGGCGGAAGCCAACAGCGAGCTATGAAACTTATAGCTATGATCTCTAGTATTTGGCGGTTCTATCCTGGAAAAAAAGGGTTGACTGTCTATCCTATGGACGTGGGTTAACCTGGTTTAGTTCAGTTTAGTTTAGTTCAGTATAGAGATACAGCACGGTAACAGGCCCACCGAGTCCGTATCTACCAGAGATCACCAAACATTTACACCATCCAACACACGCTAGGGGCCATTTACAAATATAACAAGCCAATTAACCTACAAACCTGTACGTCTTTGGAGTGCGGAAGGAAGCCGGAGATCTCGGAGAAAACTCCCACAGAAAATACAAACTCCGTACAGACAAGCAGCCGTAGTCAGGATTGAATCTGGGTCTCTGGCGCTGTAAGGCAGTAACTCTACCGCTGCTCCACCGTGCCACCATGAACCTACCTGAACCTCGTCTGATGCAGCAAAGACCCACAATGTTTTATCTTAAATCTGTATGCCAAATATATCTATTTCCAAGCAAGAAAAGATCATTTTGTAAAGCTAAGCTCTAATCTTAGAAGCTAAAAGTATTTGTCTGCAATAATTGCAATCCAATATTGCAGATTGCGGTTGGTGGCGGCAGGTTCGTTGGTATCATTTAAAAATAAATTGGATAGGCATATGGATGAGAAGGGAATGGAGGGTTATGGTATGAGTGCAGGCAGGTGGGACTAAGGGAAAAAAGTTGTTCGGCACGGACTTGTAGGGCCGAGATGGCCTGTTTCCGTGCTGTAATTGTTATATGGTTATATGGTTATATGGTTAATATTGCAGATCTCAGCAGCAAATATTGTGTTCAACGGTGCCATCTGGTGGCGAAAGAGCAAACCTTCACATTATTCTTTAAAAAATCTGCCAATTTATTTGCATCACTGTCTGCTGACCCTCCGTGTTTGGTTTGATTTTAAAATATGACTCTGCTCCCCAACATTCACTGTGGGCGGCACGGTGGGGCAACGGTAGAGTTGCTGCCTCACAGCGCCAGAGACCCGGGTTCGATCCTGACTATAGAAACATAGAAACATAGAAAATTGGTGTAGGAGTAGGCCATTCGGCCCTTCGAGCCTGCACCGCCATTCAATATGATCATGGCTGATCATCCAACTCAGTATCCTGTACCTGCCTTCTCTCCATACCCCCTGATCCCTTTAGCCACAAGGGCCACATCTAACTCCCTCTTAAATATAGCCAATGAACTGGCCTCAACTACCTTCTGTGGCAGAGAATTCCAGAGATTCACCACTCTCTGTGTGAAAAATGTTTTTCTCATCTCGGTCCTAAAAGATTTCCCCCTTATCCTTAAAGTGTGACCCCTTGTTCTGGACTTCCCCAACATTGGGAACAATCTTCCTGCATCTAGCCTGTCCAACCCCTTAAGAATTTTGTGTGACTTGTAAGACTATGGGTGCTGTCTTTATCGGAGTTTGTACGTTCTCCCCGTGACCTGCGTGGGTTTTCCCCGGGAGTTTGGGCTTCCTCCCGCACTCTAAAGGCATACAGGTTTGCAGGTGAATTTGCTAGGTTAAATTGTAAATTTAAGGTCAGAATCAGACCTAGGTCAGTGGCACTGTGAGGCAGCAGCTCGACCAGCTGGGCCACTGTGCCACCCTTAAGGACTTCAACCTCATAATAACTTCATAATCTAAACAATGATGAATAATACGAAGAAAAATTATTATCAGAATTCAAAAATATGAACTGTGATATTAGTCTTCATTTTCTTAATCATTGTTCGTAGCGGTCCAGATAAAAGGTTATTTGTACCCACTAGAGGTTATTTATCTATAAATCAGCTGTTAGTAGATCCGACAGATGTCTACAGTCAGTTTCCATTTGTCATCACTTAATCGCACAAATCACAAGATGACATTTCATATTTTTCCAGCCGTGACCACTAACATCATAAAAAAAACACAAAAATGTCATCAGCGACATTTATTAACTTCATCATCTCAAGGGAATTAAAGATGAAGTAACGTGACCATTGGAAGTGAAAGGGAGACAAAAATGCTAGAGAAACTCAGAGGGTGAGGCAGCATCTATGGAGCGAAGGGATAGGCGAATTTTCGGGTCGAGACCCATCTTCAGACTGATTGCTGGAAAAAGAAAGGAAGAGGCGGAGACAGTAGTCTCTGGAGAGAAGGAATGGGTGACGAAGGGTCTCGACCTGAAACTTCACCAGCTACCAGAAGAGGTAGTTGGGGCAGTTATTATAACAACATTTAAATGACATTTGGGAAAGTACGTGGATAGGCAAGGTTTAGAAGAATATGGGCCAAACACAAGCAGATGGGATTAGTGTGGATGGGGCATCTTGATCGACCCACTGAGTCCGCGCTTACCAGCAATCCCCGCATACTAACACTAGCCCTATCCTACACACACTAGGGACAATTTACATCTATACCAAGCCAATTAGCCGACAAATGTGTACGTCTTTGGGATGTGGGAGGAAACCGGACGAAATACAGGGAGAACGCACAAACTCCACACAGGCAGCACCCGAGATCAGGATCAAACCTGGGTCTCTGGCGCTGTGAGGCCACAGCTCTCCTAGCTGCTCCACTGTGTCACCCTAATTGATATTACTGTGTGCAAACATGTGAATCAATAATCCTGCAAAGAAGATAATTGTATCATCATCTTCAATTCACTTTTTATTTGCCTGCACCAGTGACAACAAGAAGCATTTAGTGTTTTATTTATTACCGTGTCGTTGCTTGCGGAACGCACACAAGCTCTCACGCACAAACCAGGCAGCATCTCTGGAGAGAAGGAATGGGTGGCGTTTCGGGCCGAGAATCTTCAGACTCAGTCTTCAGGTCTGAAGTATGGTCTCGGCACGAAACGTCACCCAATCCTTCTCTCCACAGATGCTGCCTGGTTTGTGGGTGAGAGCTTGTGCGCGTTTCGTAAGCAACGAGACGGTAATAAATAAAACGTGCTTCTCGTTGTCAACAGTTCATAATTGCCCAGTTAACATTACAGAGATCAAATTAAATTACCAATGAGTTAACTTTGTTCATGCCCACATTGCAGTCCAATGTAGTTTAGATGTCCCCAAATTTCAGGCCCTAAGAGGGTGGCACAGTGGCTGAGCTAACTCAACTACTCACCCTGTTAGCGTAGCTGCCTTACAGCGCCAGAGACCCGGGTTCGATCCTGACTACGGGTGCTGTCTGTAAGGAGTTTGCACGTTCTCCCCATGACCCGTGTGTGCTATCTCCGGCAGCTTCGGTTACCTCCCACACTCCAAAGACATACAGGTTTGCGGGTTAATTGGCTTCGGTAAAATTAAAAATTGTCCCTAGAGTGTACGATAGTGTTGGTGCACTGGTCGGCGTGGCCTTGGTGGACTGAAGGGCCTGTTTCCATGCTGTATCTCTAAAGTCCAAGTCCAAAGGTTTGGGTGACACTACAGATATTCAATGGTACTGCTTAATCTTATACATAAAAGTCTGGAGTAACTGAGCGGGTTACTCTTATAGTTACTTTAGTAGACAAAAATGCAGGAGAAACTCAGCGGGTGAGGCAGCATCTATGGAGCCTACTAGACGCTGCCTCACCCGCTGCGTTTCTCCAGTATTTTTGTCAATGGTCCATAGATGCTGTCTCACCCGCTGAGTTTCTCCAGCAATTTTGTCTACGCTCCATAGATGCCACCTCACCCGCTGAGTTTCTCCAGCATTTTTGTCTACCTTCGATTTTTCCAGCATCTGTAGTTCTTTCTTAAACTTATAGTTACTATATTCAATGTCTGTCCATGGCATATCATTATTTCAAAATTGCATTGTAGCACTGCCCTGCGATTTGCTCTGAATGATATATTAGATGTACTGTGAAAGCCAATGCAAAATTCAATACAAGCCGAGAGACTTATTGTGGAGAGAGTTATTAACTTTTTGGAAGAAATAGAGTCCGAACAGGCCCTTCAGCCCAAATTGTCCATGCCGATCAAGATGCCCCGTTTGCTCCAGTCCCACCTGCCCATGTTTGGCCCAGATTCCTTTAAACCTTTCCTATCTATACACGTTCCCAAATATCTTTTAAATGTTGGTTTAGTACCTGCCGCAACTACCTCTTCTGGTTGCTTGCTCCATATACCCATCACCCACTGTGTGAAAAAGTTGCCCCTTGGTTTATTGGCCTCTGAAAATCATTCATCGTAGATAGGGAACAGTTGCAAAAGTGGGATAACATAGAACTAGTGTTAACGGGTGATCGATGAGTAACATGAACTAAATAGGCCGAAGGGCCTGGTTGCATGCTGTATCTATCAATCAATGAATCACTGGATGTGCAGAAAGGAACTGCAGATGCTGGTTTAAACCGAGGATAGACTCAAAATGCTGGAGTAACTCAGCGGGACAGGCAGCATCTCTGGAAAGAAAGAATGGGTGACGTTTCGGGGTCGAGACCCTTCTTCACCCATTCCTTCTCTCCAGAGATGCTGCCTGACCCGCTGAGTGAATCACTGGATGTTGCAACAGTGGAGGTACAGGTATGTTTATTGACCGATTCATCAAAAAAGCTTCTTCCATTTACAATGATCACGTTACTTCAGCTTAAGTTCCCTTGAGATAAGGAAGTTAATAAATGGCGCTGATGATATGTTTGTGTTTTTTTGATGATATTAGCGGTCGCGGCTGGAAAAATATGAAATGTCATCTTGTAAGCGATGAATCATGTCTTCAAATTGGCAAATGGAAAATGACTATAGACATCTTAAGGATCTATTAACTGCAGATTTATAGATAAATAACCTCTAGTGGGTACAAATAACGTTTTACCTGGACCGCTACGAACAATGATTAAGAAAATGAAAACTAATATTACAATTCATATTTTTGAATTTTGGTAATATTTTTAACTCATATTATTTAGAATAATGAAATTATTTTGAGAAGTTCAAGTTCTTAAGGGTGGCACAGTGGCACAGCTGGTAGAGCTGCTGCCTCACAGTGCCAGAGACCCAGGTTTGATCCTGACCTTGGGTGCTATCTGTGTGGAGTTTGAACGTTCTCCCTGTGATGCCCGGGTATCCTCCTGGAGCTCCGGTTTCCTCCCACAACCAAAGGTGTGTGAATTTAACTTCTCTGTAAATTGTTCTTGTCGGTGGGGAGTGGATGCTAAAGTGGGATAACATAGAACTGGCGTTAGTGGGTGACCAGTGGTCAGGTTCATATTAAATCTATCCCCTCTCACCTATATCTTCTGCTTCTTAATTCCTCCACTCATAAGTTTATGTTCATGTGAGAGGAGCAGAATTAGGCCAAGCCAAGCCATTTAATCATGGCTGATATATTGCCCTCTCCCTAACCTCATTATCCTGCCATCTCCTCCAGACGCCCGTACTAATGAAGGATCTATCTATCTCAGCCTTGAAAATATCCATTGACATGGCCTCCACAACCTTCTGTGGTAATGAATTCCACAGATTGACCATCACCAAAAGGATTTGAGTATAGGAGCAGGGAGGTTCCACTGCAATTGTACAGGGTCTTGGTGAGACCACACCTGGAGTATTACGTACCGTTTTGGTCTCCTAATCTGAGGAAGGACATTATTGCCATAGAGGGAGTACAGAGAAGGTTCACCAGACTGATTCCTGGGATGGCAGGACTTTCATATGAAGAAAGACTGGATAGACTCGGCTTGTACTCGCTAGAATTTGAAAGATTGAGGGGGGATCTTATAGAAACTTACAACATTCTTAAGGGGTTGGACAGGCTAGATGCAGGAAGATTGTTCCCGATCTTGGGGAAGTCCAGAACAAGGGGTCACAGTTTAAGGATAAGGGGGGAATCTTTTAGGACCGAGATGAGAAAAACATTTTTCACACAGAGAGTGGTGAATCTCTGGAATTCTCTGCCACAGAAGGTAGTTGAGGCCAGTTCATTGGCTATATTTAAGAGGGGGTTAGATGTGGCCCTTGTGGCTAAAGGGATCAGGGGGTATGGAGAGAAGGCAGGTACAGGATACTGAGTTGGATGATCAGCCATGATCATATTGAATGGCGGTGCAGGCTCGAAGGGCCGAATGGCCTACTCCTGCACTTAATTTCTATGTTTCCCTCTCCTCACCCCTCTCCCTCTCCCACCCAGCCCTCACCCCCACCCCCTTCCCTCTCTCCACCCGCCCCCTTCCTCCTACCCCTCTGTCCCTCTTCCATCACTCCCCCTACCCCTCTCCTCCTCCTTCCCCACTCTTCCACCTCTCCCCCTTCCCCCTCCACTCTCCCTCCCCACTCTTTCCCCTCTCTCCCCCCATCCCTCTCCCCCTCCCTCCATCCTCCCCTCCCTCCCCATCCCCCCCTCCCCCACATCTCTCTCCCCATCCCCCTCTCTCACCCCCTACCCCGCTCTCCTTTCCCTCCCAAATCTGTCCTGTTTCCTCCTCCTTCTCTCCCCTCCCTCCCCTCTTCTCACCCCCCCCTCCCCCCACCTGTGTGTTTGGGGGGTGGTTAATTTGAGTGTGATGCCGCAGCCCCCCCTCCCGCCCCCCCCCCCCCCCCCCCCCCCGCAAACGCTGTTGGGGAAACAGACCCAACGGCTCTGCACTTGGTCTAGTGTCTTTTAAATGTTGGTTTAGTACCTGCCGCAACTACCTCTTCTGGTTGCTTGCTCCATATACCCATCACACACTGTGTGAAAAAGTTGCCGCTTGGTTTGTTAGCCTCTGAAAATCATTCCTTGTAGGTAGGGAATGGTTGCAGAAGTAGGATAACACAGAACTAGTGTTAGCGGGTGATCGATGGGCAACATGGACTAAATAGGCCGAAGGGCCTGGTTGCATGCTGTATCTATCAATCAATGAATCACTGGATTTGCAGAAAGGAACTGCAGATGCTGGTTTAAACCGAGGATACTCAAAATGCTGGAGTAACTCAGCGGGACAGGCAGCATCTCTGGAAAGAAAGAATGGGTGACGTTTCGGGCTCGAGACCCTTCTTCACACATTCCTTCTCTCCAGAGATGCTGCCTGACCCGCTGAGTGAATCACTGGATGTTGCAACAGTGGAGGTACAGGTATGTTTATTGACCGATTCATCAAAAAAGCTTCTTCCATTTACAATGATCACGTTACTTCAGCTTAAGTTCCCTTGAGGTAAGGAAGTTAATAAATGGCGCTGATGATATGTTTGTGTTTTTTTGATGATATTAGTGGTCGCGACTGGAAAAATATGAAATGTCATCTTGTAAGCGATGAATCATGTCTTCAAATTGGCAAATGGAAAATGACGATAGACATCTTAAGGATCTATTAACTGCAGATTTATAGATAAATAACCTCTAGTGGGTACAAATAACGTTTTACCTGGACCGCTACGAACAATGATTAAGAAAATGAAAACTAATATTACAATTCATATTTTTGAATGTTGGTAATATTTTTTACTCATATTATTTAGAATTATGAAATTATTTTGAGAAGTTCAAGTTCTTAAGGGTGGCACAGTGGCGCAGCTGGTAGAGCTGCTGCCTCACAGTGCCAGAGACCCAGGTTTGATCCTGACCTTGGGTGCTATCTGTGTGGAGTTTGAACGTTCTCCCTGTGATGCCCGAGTATCCTCCTGGAGCTCCGGTTTCCTCCCACAACCAAAGATGTGTGAATTTAACTTCTCTGTAAATTGTTCTTGTCGGTGGGGAGTGGATGCTAAAGTGGGATAACATAGAACTGGCGTTAGTGGGTGACCAGTGGTCAGGTTCATATTAAATCTATCCCCTCTCACCTATATCTTCTGCTTCTTAATTCCTCCACTCATAAGTTTATGTTCATGTGAGAGGAGCAGAATTAGGCCAAGTCTACTCCGCCATTTAATCATGGCTGATATATTGCTCCCCCCCTAACCTGATTATCCTGGTGGCGGCGCGACTCGTTGCAGCGGCTCCTACAGCCTGTCTGTCTTTTTTTTATTTTTGTCTAGTTAAATGTAGTGTTTGTGTTTTTTTAAGCTTGGTTTTAAATGTGTATATGTGGGGGGCGGGGGGGGGGGGGGGGAGGGGGAAACCGTTTAAAATCTCTTCCCTGTCCGGGAGACCCGACCTTTTCCCTGTCGGGTCTCCGTTGTCGTTGGGGCCTAGCACCGTGGAGCGGCCTCCAGCCTGAACGACCCGGGGGCTCGGGAGACTGCGGTGACTGCGGACTACTCACCATCGTGGGGCTGGCCGGCCTCGGAACGTGGGGAGCGGTGGTGACTCGCTGCTGCGACTCGACTCCTGGGGCTCGGAGGCTCCAGCAACGCAGCCGCAGGTCCGGTGGACTGTTGGGACATCGGGAGCTCGCGGGTCCGGGGGGAGAGAGAGACCGCTTCCCGGAGCTCCCGCAACGCGACTTCTCCAGCCCGTGTCGCGGGGTTGGAACGACCTGGAGCGGGGAAGTACATCACCCGGCACGGCTTCATGGCCGTGGGACTCACCAGCGCACGCTGGGGCTCCGACCTTGTACTTTCAGACCGGGAGCGGGGCCGTAAATCGCCCCGCGCGGCCTAAAATGGCCGTGGGACTTATCATCACCCGCCTGGGGCTTGGATATCGGGAGAGACATGGAGAGCAGGGGAGAGAAAAGACTTTTGCCTTCCATCACAGTGGGTTCACTGTGATGGATGTTTGTGTGAACTTAATTGTGTGTATGTCTGTAGGACATTGTCTTTGTTTGTATGGCTGTGGAAACAAAATTTCGTTTGAGTCTCACTGGGGCTCAAATGACAATAAATTTGTATTGTATTGTATTGTTATCCTGCCTTCTCCTCCTGACACCCGTACTAATGAAGGATTTATCTATCTCAGCCTTGAAAATATCCATTGACATGGACTCCACAACCTTCTGTGGTAATGAATTCCACAGATTAACCATCCCCAAAAGGATTTGAGTATAGGAGCAGGGAGGTTCCACTGCAATTGTACAGGGTCTTGGTGAGGCCACACCTGGAGTTTTGGTCTCCTAATCTGAGGAAGGACATTCTTGCCATAGAGGGAGTACAGAGAAGGTTCACCAGACTGATTCCTGGGATGGCAGGACTTTCATATGAAGAAAGACTGGATAGACTCGGTTTGTACTCGCTAGAATTTAGAAGATTGAGGGGGGATCTTATAGAAACTTACAAAATTCTTAAGGGGTTGGACAGGCTAGATGCAGGAAGATTGTTTCCGATGTTGGGGAAGTCCAGAACAAGGGGTTACAGTTTAAGGATAAGGGGGAAATCTTTTAGGACCGAGATGAGAAAAACATTTTTCACACAGAGAGTGGTGAATCTCTGGAATTCTCTGCCACAGTTGAGGCCAGTTCATTGGCTATATTTAAGAGGGAGTTAGATGTGGCCCATGTGGCTAAAGGGATCAGGGGGTATGGAGAGAAGGCAGGTACAGGATACTGAGTTGGATGATCAGCCATGATCATATTGAATGGCGGTGCAGGTTCGAAGGGCTGAATGGCCTACTCCTGCACCTATTTTCTATGTTTCTATGTTTCTATGTTTCTCTGACTAAAGAGTGGACTCCGGGTACTGTCTAAATGGCGTGAAGTAATATCTAAATGGCGTCCAGGGATGGCGGGACTGTCATATGCTGAGAGAATGGAGCAGCTGGGCTTGTACACTCTGGAGTTTAGAAGGATGAGAGGGGTTCTCATTGAAACATATAAGATTGTTAAGGGCTTTTACACACTAGAGGCAGGAAACATGTTCCCGATGTTGGGGTAGTCAAGAACCAGGGGCCACAGTTTAAGAATAAGGAGTAAGCCATTTAGAACGGAGACGAGGAAACACTTTTTCTCACAGAGAGTGGTGAGTCTGTGGAATTCTCTGCCTTGGAGGCAGGTTCTCTGGATACTTTCAAGAGAGAGCTGGAAAGGGCTCTTAAAAATAGCAGAGTCAGGGGATATGGGGAGAAGGCGGGAATGGGGTACTGATTGGTGATGATCAGCCATGATCACATTGAATGGTGGTGCTGGCTCGAAGGGCCAAATGGCCTACTCCTGCACCTATTGTCTATTGTCTATTGTCTATTGAAGACTCTGTGCATCTACCCTCTGTATTCCCCTCATGATATTTTACTCCTCTATAAGATCACCCCTCATCCTTCTGCGTTCCAAAGAATAAAGTCTTGGCCTGCCCAACGTCTCCCTACAGCTCTGGCCCTCAAGTCCTGACAACATCCTCGTAACATCTCTGATGATCTATATTGGATTCAGCACATTGGTTCCATCACAAAGAAAGCTGACCAACATCTCCACTTCCTTGGATGTTTGTGGACATGTTTTAGTGCCCGACATTCCACAGGTGTATGGTGGAGAGGTTGCATTATGGCCTGGTCCAGTCATTGAAATGCTGAAGAACGCCGGAGGCTATAGGAAATGGTAGACATTACGTGGTCCACCATGAGTGTTGACTTCCCCCACCATCAAAGATATCTATAGAAAGTGCTGTCTCAAGAGCACGTTGACTCATGAGCAGGAATATCTTTACTCAGAGGGTGGTGAATCGGTGGAATTCATTGCCACAGAAGGCTGTGGAGGCCAGGTCAAAGCCTATTTTTAAGGAGGAGAGATAGCTTCTTGATTATCACAGGAGTTAGGGATTATGGGGAGAAGTCAGAAGAATGGGGTAGGGAGGGTGACATAGATCACTCATGAGTCCGAAGAAGGGTCTCGACCCGAAACGTCACCCATTCCTTCTCTCCAGATGCTGCCTGTCCCGCTGAGTTCCTCCGGCATTTAGTGTCTATCTTTGATTTAAACCAGCATCTGCAGTTCCTTCCCTCATAGATCACTCATGAATGGGTGGTGCAGCGGTAGAGTTTCTGCCTTTCAGTGCCAGAGATCCGGGTTCGATCCAGACTTGTAGGTGCTGGCTGTACGAAGTTTGTACGTTCTCCCCGTGACCTGCGTGTGTTTTCCCCGGGAGCTCCATATTCCCACACTCCAAAGCCGTGCAGGTTGGTAGGTAAATTGGCTTGGTAAACCATATAACCATATAACCATATAACAATTACAGCACGGAAACAGGCCATCTCGACCCTTCTAGTCCATGCCGAACACGTATTCTCCCTTAGTCCCATATACCTGCACTCAGACCATAACCCTCCATTCCTTTCCCGTCCATATAACTATCCAATTTATTTTTAAATGATAAAAACGAACCTGCCTCCACCACCTTCCCTGGAAGCTCATTCCACACAGCCACCACTCTCTGAGTAAAGAAGTTCCCCCTCATGTTACCCCTAAACATCTGTCCCTTAATTCTCAAGTCATGTCCCCTTGTTTGAATCTTCCCTACTCTCAGTGGGAAAAGCTTATCCACGTCAACTCTGTCTATCCCTCTCATCATTTTAAAGACCTCTATCAAGTCCCCCCTTAACCTTCTGCGCTCCAAAGAATAAAGCCCTAACTTGTTCAACCTTTCACAAGAGCACGTTGACTCATGAGCAGGAATGTGGTAAAGTGTGTAAATTGTCCCTACTGTATGTAGGATAGTGTTAATGTGCGGGGATTGCTGGTCGGTGTGGACTCAGTTGGCTGAAGGGCCTGTTTCTGCACTGTATCTCCAAACTAAACAAAAATAAGGTCAACAGCATCATTCGAGTTTCAAAAGATTTGCTGATGAAGGACCCATACCAGCCTGACTATGGTCTCATCTCACCGCTACCATCGGGAAGAAGGTACAGGAGCCTGAGAAACATTCTTTCCAGTTGCAAGGATTGCATCCTCCCTGGTACCAGTTTTTTTTCCCAATTAGATCAGAAATGTCGCCTATTTTGTGTTTCAGACGGATTCTGCATAACCTTCCTCTAAAGCACGTGGATAAGGAGAAAAAAAGGATCTTCATAAGTTCTGGGAGCAGAATAAGACCATTCGGGCCGTCTAGTCTACGCTGCCATTCAATCGTGGCTGATCTAATTCTCCCTCTCAACCCCATACTCTAATGACTTGAATTGAATACTTTATTGTCACATGTGACAGGTCCCAGTAAAATTCTTCGCTTGCGTACCCCAGGTATGCAAATAGTCGCCACCTAAAGGGCGCTGGCAAAGTAACAAAGTATCCCGAACCAGGTCCTCCTTTGTGTGCCTCCCCCGCTCCCCATTCCCCCTCCACAATTCCAGGTCCTCCATTCTTCTTCACCCCTCCCGGCAGTCCCCCCACGCCGGGTCCTCCTTTGTTCCCAGTGGCGAAACCTTCGACTTTGTTCAATGCAGGCAGTGTCGTCCCGGGCTCCTCTAAAGGGAGAAGAGTTGTGAAAGGGACAGAGAAAGGCACAGGAAACCCAGAAGAACAAGCTTGTGTTCAGTTCTGGGCACCAAGTTATAGGAACGATATTGATCGTCAAGCTTGAAAGGGTTCAGAGAAGATTTACGAGGATGTTGCCAGTACTAGAGGGTCTGAGCTATAGGGAGAGGTTGAGTAGGCTGGAACTTGGAGTGCAGGAGGATGAGGGGTGGTCTTATAGAGGTGTATAAAATCATGAGAGGAATAGATCGGGTAGATGCAGAGAACCTCTTGCCCTGAGTAGAGGAATCGAGGACCAGAGGACGTAGGTTTAAGGTGAAGGGGAAAAGCTTTAATAGGAATCTTGTTAATACCGGTCAAATTAAATACACCATAAAATGGAGGATTCCTGCATTTGTCATAATTGCTTAACCCTTGTCAGCTGTAACAGGCTTTGGATGGTGCCAGCCAGTCTAGGCACAGACTGGTATGCAGGATGGTGAGGGTTCCAGGTGTTCTCCTTTCTCCTAAATTGATAAAATGTATAGCAGTTTTGCAAACAAACCCTAAATGCATTATTTCGATTGGATCGCTGCATTGTAAATAGTATAAACAATGTTGCGAGATGTTCCTGTTAATTGACGATTGGTCGAACTGTTGAGACTTGGAGAACCTGTTTAAATCCCAGGGCACATGTTTCAATATTTATTCTTGTTTGCTTCCTTCTAGAAGTTTCTTTCAAATACAATGCATTCAAGATTGTATAATTGGGTGAGGGAACTGTCAATTATATACTGTTATTATTAATTGGTTTATAAAGAGACCACCCCCATGTGTTTCAGCCCCTCAAGGTTCGGGAACCTATGAGAGGTAGCTCCCACGAGGTCCGATGTCGATCTTCTGGAAGAACACTTGGGACTGCGTGACCTTTTGGAGTGTCTCTGCTTGCACGAGGCTAGAAGGGCTTGGCCAAGCAGATACAAGGATCGAACCCGCGGTGGTTAGATATAGTAGTGGGGAACTGTTATTGTGTTTTTCCAAAATAAAGTTTAGTTGCGCAAGTGCTTGACTCAGTATTTTATTGACTGAAACTAGACTGGGGGGGAAGCTTAGAACGAGCTATTTACAATCTGAGGGGTACCTTTTATCACACAAAGGGTGGTGGGTGTATGGAACAATCTGCCAGAGGAGGTAGTTGAGACAGGGACTATCCCAACATTTAAAAAACAGTTAGACAGGTACATGGATAGGACAGGTTTGGAGGGACATGGACCATGTGCAGGCAGGTGAGACTAGTGTAGCTGGGACGTGTTGACTGGTGTTGGCAAGTTGGGCCGAAGAGCCTGTTTTCACTCTATGACAATGACTCAATTAAGAAAAAGCTTTTCCTGTGTATGTGTGTGCAGACTGCAAAGGCAAGCGCACATTTTGTACAGGATGTCACGATAAAGAAATTATCTTTCTGTGATTAGAAATTTGCAATGTTTTCTCATCAGAACAATGTGTTCTAATCTCTACTTTGCAAGGGATCTAAGGCAGCTGATATCATCAAAGACTCACGTCACCCTAGCCACCCTCTCACTCTGCTGCTAGCATCAGGCAGCGGATACAGGTGCCTGCGAACTGGTCAAAGAACAGCTTCCCCTTATCAACCACTCTGCACAATCCTACCTCAGCAATAGACTACAGGGGACGTGTTTAACTCAGTGGGCCATCACCCTCTATAGTTAAAGGGTGGTGAATCTGTGAAATTCTTTGCCACAGGGGGCTGTGGAGGCTAATTCAGTGGATTTTTTTAAGGCGTAGACAGATTTTTGATTAGTACGGGTATCAATTATGGGGAGAAGGCAGGTGAATGGGGTTAGGAGGGAAAGATAGATCGACCATGATTGAATGGCGGAGTACTTGATGGCCAGAATGGCCTAATTCTGCTCCTGGATGGTTGTTGGGAAGAAGCTGTTTCGTGAACCTGGATGTTACAGTTCAAGTGAATTTATTGTCATGTGTCCCTGATAGGACAATGAAATTCTTGCTTTGCTTCAGCACAACAGAACATAGTAGGCATTGACTACAAAACAGATCAGTGTGTCCATATACCATTATATAAATATATACACACATAAATAAATAAACTGATAAAGTGCAAATAACAGATAATAGTAAGATTAAACGAGAACTTACCAGTTTGAAGTTTGATCTGTATTTTATGAGGAGTTACGATGAGGGATTACGTGAAGAACCCGCTCAGCACGCATGCGCGGCATACTTCAAAGCAGCGGTGTGGAATCACAGATAGACACAGTTATTGAAGTAAACATAGTAAAGACAAGGAGACATCAGTTTATCAGTTTGACCCATATTATTGAGGGTGGGAGCGGAGGGCACGTAATCCCTCATCGTAACTCCTCATAAAATACAGATCAAACTTCAAACTGGTAAGTTCTCGTTTAATCTTACTATTTTACTTCGGAGTCACGTGAGTGACTACGTGAAGACTTCAAAGCTCTGTGATTTCAAACCGTGTAACAGTTATTACTTCACTCACTGCCGAAGTCCTTGAGGGAAGAAGTGTGTTATCGTAATCAACCAATGGATCTGTTTGTAGAAACAAAACGGTATTTATTAACAATAACAACAAAAATCAATCGCTCCCCCGGGCTTAAATTAAATATTTGCAGACTGTAAAACCTTTTCTGCAAATAACACAGGTTTTGCCAACGGCTTGTGATAAAAAGTTCTGAACGTGGTTTCCCTTGACCATCCTGCTGTAGCCAGGATGTGGTCCATCGGCACGTTCATTCTTTCAGCCGTTGATGTGGATGCTGCCCTGGTGGAGTGAGATTTATACAAGTTAGTGTCAATCCCAGCAGCTTTTAGTACCTGCTTGAGCCACCTCGAAATGTTTTGGCTCGTCACCCGCCCATGAGGTTTTTTATGACTGACCCACAAGGCTTTTTCATTCCCTCGAATATTATTAGTTGTGTCTATATAGGACAGTAGGTAGGTCAGGACACATAACCGTGGTTCTGGCGGGTAAGCCCGGAATTCCACGACTGGATTTGGTGTTCCTGGCCTGCTCTGTTTGATCAGTCCCTGGATCATAAAAGAGATCTGGTCTGGAGCTGTAATCATGTTGTCCAGTTGTAATCGATGTAGTGACTGGACCCTCTGTGCGGATACAAGTGCCATTAACATGAGCGTTTTGAGTGTCGATTGTTCCAGGCTGAGGGATCTGGCTGGTGGCCATCCCCTGAGGTAAGTCAGGACCACACTGACATCCCATATATGGGTGTACCTTGGTCTAGGGGGGTTGGTATTGTAAATGCCCTTCATTAATTTTACCACCAGCGGGTGAGATCCCATGGCCTGTTTTCCTGGTGCTAGTTTTAAATAGACAGACAGGGCACTTCTTGCTGTGTTGATGGCACTGTAGCTGAGTCCTTCTTCGTAGTGAAGTTTGGCCAGGAATTCCAGTACGTTGGTGATTGATGCAGTTGTGTAGGTGGTCCCTGTATCCAGGCAGTACTTTTCCCATTTTTTAATACTGGTCAAGTACTGTTTATTAGTGGATGTTAGGAGGGATGCTGACATGGTGTCGACGGTTTGTTCTGATAATCCCAGTCCCAGAAGTGGTCTGTTCAGAATCTGCAACCCAGGAGTTTGATTTTTTCATGGCACGGGTGGCTTATGCCTGACACTGGGTGTATTAATAACTCTAGGTCACTGGGAAATACCATCGGAGTTTCAACAACCATGTCATGGAGTATCGGGAACCATGGCTGCGTAGGCCAGTCGGGTACCATCAAAATACCTGAAGCAGAGTCCATTTGTATTTTGCGTAGTACCCGACTGATGAGGCAGAAGGGAGAAACGCATAGAAGAAGAAATTTCCCCAATCCAGCGCGAACGCATCTACCGCTGCTGCCTCAGGGTCTGGTTCCCAAGCGACATACATAGGTACCTGGTGATTTAACCTTGATGCAAATAAATCGATATCTGGCGTGCCATATTGCTTGATAACTTTTGCAAATATTTTGGGGTTTAACATCCATTCGATGTTGTCATTAAATTTACGTGACCTGGTGTCTGCCACTGTATTTAGCTTACCTGGCAGGTAAGTTGCTGATAGCCAAATATGTCTTTGGACACACCATTGCCAAATTGTGTTGACCAACTTGTCGCATGATAACGATTTTATGCCGCCCATATGGTTAATGTAGGCCACCACCGTAGTATTATCTATTTGTAACCGTACATGCAAGTGATGCATATTTGATGCATATGCTTTTAAACCATAAAGTCACCCAACATCTCTAGATAATTAATGCCCAGTGTAAGTGGTAATGATGACTCTGGGTTAGTCCATCTACCACCTGTGTGGATATGGAGTTAGTTGCTCCCCAGCCTTGAGCACTGGCATCGGTTTGGATAACTAACGTAGGGTTAGTGATGATAATAGGGCGGAAACTATGCCAAACGTTTTTTGCCCACCACTGTAGTTCTGATATTGCTTCAGTGGGTAACTTCATGACACGATCATAATGACCTGCATGTCGTTTTAGTGCCTGTACCTTTGCTCTTTGTAAGTTTTGATAGTGCAAAGGTCCGAATTGTGTAGCCGGAAATACTGCTACCATTTTCCCAATTATTCTTGCTACTTGTCGAATAGTTGGTCGTTCGTTGACCATTAAATTGTTGCATGATTGTGCCAATGCAACTGTTTTGTCTCTTGGCAAAGTTACAGTCATGTGGACTGAATTAATTGTGAAGCCCAAGTAGTCCATAGTTGTGGATGGCTTCAACTTAGATTTATCTGGATGTAAGACAAATCCCAGCGTTTCGAACAACTGTTTGGTAACTGATACAGCTGACAAAGTCAATTCCATGGTCTTGCCTACTATTAAGATATCATCAAGATATGCCATGACAATATGTTTTTGTCTTCTCAATATTGCCAAGGCTGGTTTTAGTATCTTGGTGAATAATCTTGGGGCTGATGTTAAGCCATTGGGTAACGCTTTAAACTGCCATAGCTGCCCCATCCAGGTAAATTTCAGGTATCTGTGATGATCCTTGTGAGTGGGTACTGAATAGTAAGCATCTTTAAGATCAATGCTTGCCATGAAGTAACCTTTGGAAATTAGTTGTTTGGCAGTAACAAACGTTTCCATTTTGAAATGTATATACTTAACAAACATATTTAGTGAAGTTAAGTCAATGATGATGCGACATCCACCATATTTTTTGGTTTTAGTGAATATATTTGATACAAATTCCAAGGGTTCATGTTTTGTTTTTTCAATGATACCCTTTGTAATTAGTCTCACCAGTTCAGCTTGTCCCTCTCGTTTCTCTTTTACTGAGAGGGAAAATACCCTCTGGGGTGAATGTTGAACTGGTTGCAATTTTTTTAGTATGAATTGTATTTTGTATCCACTAATGCCATTGAGTATATACTGATCACTCGTGATAGACTCCCATGCTTCTTTAAACAGATGTAATCTCCCTTCTGTTAGTATTAAGCCCCTACTTTCTATATGCTGGTAGGAACCAGACCCACCTACCTCCACGGTTATGGGTATTTCCTCTGTTTCCTGCCGGTCCAATGAGTCTTGCGCGTTGTCTGACGTGGCGGTGATGTTGGGGGGTGGCACATTTTCCATGGGGTCGGCTCTGGGCCCTGGTCTAAAAAAGACTTCCGGTGATAGAATGCGGACCCCGAGCTTTCACCAGTCCCATATGGTAGACGTCGACTGGTGGACGCGATAGGGTGCAGCCGCTTGGGAGGTATTGTTTTTGGTTTGCTCGTCCCGGGGCCTGCCCTCATGAGACCAAAAGTTTTTGAGGCCTCTTCCATATCCTTCATTTGCTTTGTGAGGTCTTTGCCAAAGAGCAGTGTGTCTGGCTCAGTGGCTGGGGTTTTGCACAACCCCGCAAATTTAGGATTTATGGCAGGTCTTATGATTTCTTTACGCAGGTTGTTGATCTCAAATTGCGTATTGCACAACAGAGCGAGGGTATCTTGTTGATTAGTGGTCATCTCGGTGTTGTCCACGGAACGAGCAAACGATGTGATGGCTGACGTCAGGAGCCTGAGGATCCGCTGCAGTTTTAGCTCCTGGTTCCGAATATTTGCCCCAACGTGCCCCCAGATTTGGTTGTTTACAGCCGGCACTTTGAGGGACTCACAGTTCTCTGGAGCTGTATATGTTTCTAAAGCCTCATTGACCACCTGCTCCTGTAGGGGCCTGTTGGAGAGGTGGTTGATGCCGGCTGCTAGTTTGGCCTCTAACGGTCTTCCTCCACGTGGGGCTGCCACGTAGCGGTCCACCACACCCAGCAGCTCTTCCTGTTCCTGCACCCCTTGCATACTCCCGAGATCTTCAGCCAACGTCCCCTGTTCTTGACCAGCCCAGTCCTGGTCAACAAAGCTACCCTCGGGTAAGGAGGAAGCAATGGGCAGTGCACAAGGCACTGTGGAGGGAGTGCCTGAACTCCCCCTGCGAAAGCGCCCCTCACGCGGCGCGTCTCGCTGGAGCACCTGCTCCAGGAGCAGCTCCAGGCGGCTCATGCGACTGTCTATCCCCCGGCCGGGTGGAGAGACGTCCCCGTCCGACGAGTCGGAAATCACCGGCCGGATGCTTTTCCGGGTAGTTTTACATCCAGCCCGCTGCTCAGGCGCTAGCGGGGCTGGGCTCGGCACGGTGTTGGGGATGTCGGAGCGCCCGGTAAGCGGTCCTACCACCTGTTGCTGCCCCCCCCTGATGGAACGCTCCTCTGGTGGAGTCGAACGGGGGACAGATCCCTTTGAGAGCCTTTTCTTAGATGCACTCATTCTGAAAGCAAAATCAGACGTCTCTCCTCTCACAAGTAAAGCCGACCTCAGTTTAACTTACCTGCGGTCCGTCTTTTAAATTGCAGTGGGAGCGCCTGACTCCTGCTGCAGCTGCTGTTGCACTGCTGGCGTAATGCCGCGCATGCGTGCTGAGCGGGTTCTTCACGTAGTCACTCACGTGACTCCGAAGTAAAATTGGTTATTAATAATCAGAGTTTTGTCCGAGCCAGGTTTAACAGCCTGATGGCTGAGGGGAAGTAGCTATTCCTGAACCTGGTCGTTGCAGTCTTCAGGCTCCTGTACCTTCTACCTGAAGGTAGCAGGGAGATGAATGTGTGGCCAGGATGGTGTGGGTCCTTGATGATACTGCCAGCCTTTTTGAGGCAGCGACTGCGATAAATCCCCTTGATGGAAGGAAGGTCAGAGCCGATGATGGACTGGGCAGTGTTTACTACTTTTTGTAGTCTTTTCCTCTCCAGGGCGCTCAAGTTGCCGAACCAAGCCATGATGCAACCGGTCAGCATGCTCTCTACTGTGCACCTGTAGAAGTTAGAGAGAGTCCTCCTTAACAAACCGACTCTCTGTAATCTTCTCAGGAAGTAGAGGCGCTGACGAGCTTTCTTGATAATTGCATTAGTGTTCTCGGATCAGGAAAGATCTTCAGAGATGTGCACGCCCAGGAATTTGAAGCTCTTGACCCGTTCAACCATCGACCATTGATATATACGGGGCTGTGGGTCCCCATCCTACTCCTTCCAAAGTCCACAATCAGTTCCTTGGTTTTGCTGGTTTTGAGGGCCAGGTTATTGTGCTGGCACCATATGGACAGTTGCTCGATCTCTCTTCTATACTCTGACTCATCCCCATCAGTGATAAGTCCCACAACAGTGGTGTCGTCAGCGAACTTGATGATGGAGTTTGCAATGTGACCGGCTATGCAGTCATGAGTATAGAGTGCGTACAGCAGGGGGCTGAGCACGCAGCCTTGAGGTGCTCGCGTGCTGACTGTTATCAAGGCTGACACATTTCCACCAATACGAACAGACTGATCTGTGAATGAGGAAGTCGAGGATCCAATTGCAGAGGGATGCGCAGACACCCAGTTCTGCGAGTTTGGTAACCAGCTTGGAGGGGATGATTGTGTTAAATGCCGAGCTGTAATCGATGAATAACAGCCTGACATATGAGTTTTTGTTGACCAAGTGGTCCAGAGCGAAGTGGAGGGCCAGCGAGATCGCATCTACCGTTGATCTGCTGTGGCGGTAAGCAAACTGCAGTGGGTCCAGGTTTTTGTCGAGGTAGGAGTTGATTTGCTCCATGACCTCAGACCTCAGAAGTGAGAGGTTGAAAATGTCCGTAAAAACTCCAGCCAGTTGGTCCGCACAGGTTTTTAGAACACGACCGGGTATAACATCAGGTCCAGACGCTTTTTGAGGGTTCACCCCTCTGAAGGATTTCCTGACGTCGGCCTCTGAAACTGAGACTAAAATACCATCACAGCGAATGGGGGATCGGGAAGGCACATCAGTATTCTCCCTATCAAAGCGTGCGTAAAACGCATTGAGCTCGTCACGGAGTGATGTTTCGCTGACATTCGAGCTGCATCCTGGTTTCGCCTTGTTGGATGTGATTGCATTCAGGCCCAGCCACAGCTGCCTACACCTTCTATACCTGAAATGAGAGCATGGCCAGGGTGGTGTGGGTCCCTGATGATGCTGACTGCCTTTTTAAGGCAGCGACTCCTGTAGATCCCTTCGATGGTGGGAAGGTCAGTGACTGTTCATGGCTTCCACATTGTGGAGGTACACTACAGTGACTACACACCAATGTTGGGGTGACTTTGTTTTCATCCATTTTGGAGAATCTGAGTGTTTCTGCAGCTTGCCAACAACTTCACAGTTATATTTTCATAAAGTCATAAGATCATAAGTGATAGTATCAGAATTAGGCCATTCGGCCATCAACATACTTGGAGGGTGGTGCTGTTGTGTATGGCTACCCCGCCTGCAGCTGTTCGTCCTTTCACCCTTTTTTAATTTTTAGTGTGTTAAAAAGTTTTGTTTTGATTGTCATTTAGTCTTTTTATGTGGGAGGTGGGGGAGGCGGAAGGGGGGAACTGTATTTCTCAGTCCCTACCTGGCCGGAGATGTGTCTTTCCTCCGAGCCGCATCTTCGCCCCCTCCTCGCGGCCTACCACCTGGACTGGAGCGGCGTTTCCTGCCGGGACCGGCCCGAGCTTCAGCATCGGCGGCGGCGCAGCGCTGAAGCACCATTACGGAGCGGGCGATGCATTACCGAGGATCGCCATGTGGTAAGCTCCGGAGTGCTGAGACCGCCGACTCCAACATCGTGGAGCTGTGGTTGCGGACCGTCCTGCTGCGGGCTGAGTTTAACATCGCGGAGGCCTGGGATCTTTCGCCGAGGTCGCCAGTGTGAATCCCCGCACAGCGCGGCCTGTGGACTTCGGGAGCCGCGGTCTCAGGTAGGAAGCGGCCGATTCTGAACTCCAATGCTGCTGGGAGTGTTCTCTCCGAAGCCAGAGCTCCATCATCCGGCGAGAGGGCCTGAAACATCGGGCCTCCACTGCGGCCACTGCGGAGGCCTCAAATAGGCCCCGACCACGGGTGAACACAGAGGAAGAGGACTGAACCTTTACTGCCTGCCCTCACAGTGCAAAATGTTGATCCTGCTGGGGGGGGACATTTCATGTTAAATTCTACAGTGTGTTGTGTCTTTTCTTTTTATTTGTATGGATGTATGGAAACCCAATTTCTACTATGTACAGCAGTTTGGTTCAACGTGAGTTGATTTTAAATGTGTTATATAAATAAAAATTGATTGAATGATTGATTGATTGATTGATTGATTGATTGATTGATTGAAGTCTACCCCACCATTCAATCATGGCTAACCTATCTCTCCCTCCTCACCCCATTCTCCTGCCTTCTGCCCATAAGATTCAGATTCAGATTCAATTTTAATTGTCATTGTCAGTGTACAGTACAGAGACAACGAAATGCATTTAGCATCTCCCTGGAAGAGCGACATAGCAACCATAACCTCTGACACCTGTACTAACCAAAAATCTATCTATCTCTGCTTTAAATATATCCACTGACTATGGCCTCCACAGCCTTCTGCGGCTTTTGGATAACAGTCCTACCAGCTTTGCCAACGTTTACTAGAGGGCTGCTCTCGATGAAAGCCATTGTTAACTTTAAAATAAATACAGTGAAGGTTTTAATTTTCAGACCCTTAATGCTCTCTGAATTACAGATACTTCCCGTCCTACGCTGTCGGTAACTTACATAAACTTGCACGTATGAAAAACCATTCTGTATTCAGTTTTTAGTGGTCCAGCAGTAGAGTTGCTGCCATACAGTGCCAGAGACCCGGATTCCATCCTGACTACGGATGCTGTATTTACGGAGGTTGTATGTTCTCCCCGTGACCTCGTGGGTTTTCTCCAGGTGCTCCGGTTTCCTCACCCATTCCAAAGACGTACAGATTTCTAGGTTAATTGGCTTCGGTAAAATATTGATAACCTACGCTCCTGACCAAAGATCATAGAAGGCTTGCTCTAGTATCTTTGCTCCCGACTGCCCCCTCATCTTTTAATACTTTATTTGTCTGAGACTCTCCCACCAGTGGAAACCATGTCCCTTTCCCCATATCTAAAGTATTTTAGAAGTGTTTGATTAGTCTACCTTGATTTGTAAATTAAGATATTGATGCAAGGCATTCCCTTGCCCACACTCCCTTACACAAACCAGTCGATGAATCTGATTTTATTTCTGGATTATCACCTCTTTTAATTGTGCAGTGTTTTCAACTGAGCAGCAGAGGGCAGCATCTTCACTTAATTTAACTTCTTCAAGAATATCGAGTCCACACACAAGATTAGAAGCTGTTCAGCCGGAGCTGAACACACTACTCGGTATCTGCATACAATGGTGTCTGTCTTGTCACTTCTTGTGCGCGGTGGTGGAAAGATTGGTGGAAACAGGGCCGCGACGTGAACTCTCTTTCCTTGACTCCATTTGTTTTAACTGCAGACCAGCCAATACTACACATGGTACATTATGAATCCAGTTCATACAAGCTATCGAGATATTGGCGAAAAGCCTCAGTGATTAGAAGCACAGGAATAGGACTCTGTCCATGCTCATCACACTTTATGTCAATGCCTGTAACTAATCCACATCTACAAGAAGAGTTCTAAAGTGGTTTGCAAAGCATAGCAGTGGTATTCAGTTTGTAGTTTAGAAATACAGCATGGAAGCAGCCCCTTCAACCCACCAAGTCAACGATGACAAATGATCGATCACGTGTACACTAGTTTTATCTTAGCCCAGTTTTGCATTATGCACACTGAGGGCAATTTACAGAAGCCAATTAAATTGCAAATCTGCACATCTTTGGAATGTGGGAGGAAACCGGAGCACCCAGAGAAAACCCACACCATCGAAGGGAGAACATGCAAACACCATGCAGACGGCACCTGAGGTCATGATGGAACCTAGGTCTCTGACGCTGTAAAGGGCCTGTCCCACCGCGGGGACCTAATGCCCCTGTCCTACTTAGGGAACCTGAATGGAAACCTCTGGAGACTTTGCGCCCCACCCAAGGTTTCCGTGCGGTTCCCGGAGGTTGCAGGTGGTTGCCGGAGGTTGCAGGTAGTGGAAGCAGGTAGGGAGACTGACAAGAACCTCTGGGAACCACACGGAATCCTTGGGTGGGGCGCAAAGTCTCCAGAGGTTTCCGTTCAGGTTTCCTAAGTGGGACAGGGGCATAATTTGCGTGTTTAGAAGTGTTTGCGCTCGACTCAAACTCGCAGCATGGTCGACACGTGGTCCTAGGAGGTGTATGTAACTCTCCTTCATGCTCGAGAGAGGTTCCCGCATACTCGAGGCCTCAGTGTGGTCGAGGAGTGTTTTTTAGCATGCTGCAAATTGTCTGCGAGTAAAAATTGGTCGGAATGGAAAAAATCAATATATTTTTTTACTCGTAGGTTTAGTCGAGGTAGGTCGGCATGTTATTCGTAGGTAATCGAAGGCAGTCAAAGGTAGTCAGTAGTCGAAGGTAGTCGATGGTAGTCGTAGATAGTGTTAGTAAAGTCAAAGGTAGTCGAAGGTGGCCGTCTTCACTCTCCACTATTCGGTGTCCAATTTTCCCGAAGCTGGTTGAACCTAGTCTTCAACATAGTGGAAGGAGGTTGAAGGAGATCGAAGGAGGTCTTCTACATATTCGTTGGAGGTCTTCTACATATTCGTTGGAGGTTCTCTACATAGTCGAAGGAGGTCGTAGGAGGTGTTCTACTTTGGCGATACAACAAGACCATGAACTCTCCTAAATTCTTCTAAACTCGCAAATGAGGTCCCCACACTGGCACAGGCCCTTTGGACAGCAACTCTACCACTGCGCCACTGTGCTGCTTCCAATGGAGGCACAAGGAACTGCAGAAGCTGAAATCCTGCTTAGAACACAGTGATGTTATTGTACTACATGTGAATCGAGGTTCACAGGAGACCATTCAGCCCATTAAGTCTGTGCTAGCTACTTGAAAGAGTCTTTTGATTTGTCCCCCACCCCCCCTCTCTCCCCACCCCCCCGCTCTCTGATTTTGCACACTATATTCCGGATCTGAACTGACCACTGTAACTTTTCTCAATGTCTTTGATTCCTTTATACGTTATTCACAAGCCTTGTGTTGGCAATTTTTCTGCTACTGAAATTCTGTCAGATCCTTCGTTGCTTTGAATAGTTCTATAACGTTTTCCACTGTTCAATGAAATTCAATGAAATTATGAAATTCTTACTTGCAGCAACATACTCTGTGTGTAACACACACTAGGGACAATTTACAATGATATCAAGCCAAATATCATAAAAACCTATCCATGTGGCAGCAAACTGAGATTTTCAGAGAATTCCACAGATTCACAACTCTCCTGGTGACATTTCTTTTCCTCATCTCAATCCTAAATGGCCTACCTCTTATTCTGTGGATTTCTCTGCCTCAGAGGGCGGTGGAGGCAGGTTCTCTGGATGCTTTCAAGAGAGAGCTAGATTGGGCTCTTAAAAATAGCGGAGTCAGGGAATATGGGGAAAAGGCAGGAACAGGGTACTGATTGGGGATGATCAGCCATGATCACATTGAATGGCGGTGCTGGCTGGAAGGGCCAAATGGCCTACTCCTGCACCTATTATCCATTGTCTATTGTCTAATGTTTATTCTTAAACTGTGACCCCTGGTTCTGGACTCCCTCAACTTCAGAAACATTTTTCCTGCATCTAGTCTGTCCAACCCCTGAATTTCTTTATATATGTTTCAATAAGATCCCTTTTCACCCTTCTAAATTCCAGTGATTCCACACTGATTCCATTGACATGTAGGAATGGAACTACAAATGCTGGTTTAAACCAACCCAAAAAGCCGGAGTAACACGAGGAGAACTTGCAAACTCCACATGGGCAGCACCCGTGGTTGGGATTGAACCCAGGTCGCTGGCGCTGTGAGGCAGCAGCTCGTCTTTGATATCTGACAAACCCGCACGTCTTTGGGATGTGGGAGGAAACTGGAGCACCCGGGGGGAAATCCACGTGGCCACTGCAATTGCACTGTGGGTTGCAAATTGGTTTAGTTAATTTTGCAACCGGTATTGCGTGAAATGAGTAAAATTAGCTTTGCAATATGGAAGTTATGATTATCACTTCCCTGTACGAGCTCCATTCAATTCATTTCAGAAGCACGTCGAAGAAAACCTCAATGTAATAGTTTCCACAAAAGCAAACCAATTATGGCCGTAAAATGAGACAAATTGTTATTTCACAATCTCTGTGCCTCATGTACTTGGTGTACGCTGACCTTCAATTCCATGAAATATTCTCTACCAGTCTTTCTGAGAAAGAAGAGTCTCAGACTTGCCCCGGCCACTCAGTAGAGACACTGGCTGTGTAGGGCTTCTTCCCGGCAGTCCAGTATTGCCCACAGGGTGGCACTGGTGGCCTCTGATTTGTGCCCACAGGGTGGCACTGGTGGCCTCTGATTTGTCCCAGTAGCTACGGCTTCTTTAGGGGAAAGGTGTAGCAAGGAACTGCAGATGCTGGTTCACACTGAAGATAGACACAAAATGCTGGAGTGACTCAGCGGGACAGGTGGCATCTCCGGAGAGAAGGAATGGGTGCCGTTTCGGGTCAAGACCCTTCTTCAGAGTGAGTCAGGGGAGAGTGTGAGACTTAGAGATATGGAAGGGTAAGGTGTGGAAACGAGAGATCAAAGAGGATGACGATCAAGGAAAATGTCGAATGGAGGGGAAGGTGACAACGAGGCATTCAATCAGACAGGGGAACACAGTGAGCAGGGAGGTATCCCACTTTATCTCTCTTCCTCTTCTCTTTCTCCTTCTCCTCATCCTTACTCTCCCCCTCCTTTTTGCCTTCCTTCTTTTCCCCTCCCTCCTCCTCACCCTTCTCCTCTTTCACCCCCTTCTTCTCCCCCTTCACCTCCCCTTCTCCTCCCCTTCTCCTCATGCTTCCCCCCCTTCACCCCCTTCTTCCCCCCCTTCACCTCCCCTTCTCCTCCCCTTCTCCTCTTTTCCCCCCCTCCTCCAGCTCCTTCTTCTTATTCATATATAGGTGTCTTGAATGAGAAAGCACATGGTCTAATTAGTCTAAAGAAGGGTCTCGAACCAAAAAGTCATCCATTCCTTCTCCAGAGCTTGTCTGGCTGAGTTACTTCAGCATTTTGTGTCCACCTTCAATTTAAACCAGCCTCTGCGGTTCTTTCCTCCACGTCTAATTGGAAAATTGGGTAGACAGATAGCGGATAGTTTAGTTTAGTTTAGTTTAGTTTAGCGCAGAAACAGGCCCTACTGACCAGCGATCCCCAAACACCTGAGAGGGGATATGTACAGGAAATGGCATGGTCTTTCATAAGAAAATGATATTCTTATGAAAATCTTATTTCAATCAATTCAATCAATATAATCAATCAACTTATTTTATCTTCCTAAAATTTCTTTTTTTAAATTTGACTCTCTGATTACTAACTTTATTTGGGATTATAAAACACATAGAATCCATAAACGACATCTATGTAAACCCAAAGAAATTGGTGGACTGGCTCTCCCCAATTTTTTATACTGTTATTGGGCAACGAATATTAAAAACGTAATCTATTGGATGGACAACACATGCCAACAGGTAAAATTGTTTAATAATGGAGAGAGAGGATTGCTCGCCTTTTAATATAGGCGCGATTCTTCTCTCCAATAAATTTGAAAACATTATATGAGTAATGGGGAATTAGGGGTGGGCACCTGTTAATGGGGAATTAGGGGTGGGCACTAGTTAATGGGGAATTAGGGGTGGGCACTAGTTAATGGCGAATTAGGGGTGGGCACCTGCTAATGGGGAATTAGGGGTGGGCACCTGCTAATGGGGAATTAGGGGTGGGCACCTGTTAATGAATTAGGGGTGGGCACCTGTTAATGGGGAATTAGGGGTGGGCACCTGTTAATGAATTAGGGGTGGGCACCTGTTAATGGGGAATTAGGGGTGGGCACCTGTTAATGATTTAGGGGTGGGAACCTGTTAATGGGGAATTAGGGGTGGGAACCAGTTTAGTTGTAGGTTTATCATATCGTTTTGTTAATTATAATATTGATGAAAGCTTGAATTGCTAAATGGTCCACCCTGTAATCCTGGTCTCACCCACTGGCTTGAATATGTTTTAAATCGACCTTCCCGGGTGGTCTCGTGGTGTCCCCGGTTGTCGGTTTTTAAATCGGCATCAGATGTGGAGAACAGTCTCACTCCCCATCTCCCCTCCTAGAGGAATGTCCTTTAATTGTGAGGCTATGGCCACGAGTCCTAGACTCTCCCACATCCACTCTATCCAAGCTTTTCACTGTTCGTGATCCACACACGATGCATATTCCTCCATTCCCTGCATATCCATGTGCCTATCACAAAGTCTCTGAAATGCCTCAAAAGTTTCTGCCTCCATTACTATCCCTGGCAGTGCATTCCAGGCACCCACCCACCCACCCACTTCCAGGAAATTTGGCTGACCTGCTGAGATGCCCCGGCACTTTGTGTCCTTTTGTGTCAGTCTGAATAAGGGTCTTGATCCAAAATATCTCCTATCCATGTGTAGATGGGAATTTTACTTCAGGAGCAATCTTCCTGCATCTAGCCTGTCCAACCCCTTAAGAATTTTGTAAGTTTCTATAAGATCCCCTCTCAATCTCCTAAATTCTAGAGAGTATAAACCAAGTCTATCCAGTCTTTCTTCATAAGACAGTCCTGACATCCCAGGAATCAGTCTGGTGAACCTTCTCTGCACTCCCTCTATGGCAATAATGTCCTTCCTCAGATTTGGAGACCAAAACTGTACGCAATACTCCAGGTGTGCTCTCACCAAGACCCTGTACAACTGCAGTAGAACCTCCCTGCTCCTATACTCAAATCCTTTTGCTATGAAAGCTAACATACCATTCGCTTTCTTCACTGCCTGCTGCACCTGCATGCCCACTTTCAATGACTGGTGTACCATGACACCCAGGTCTCGCTGTATCTCCCCTTTTCCTAGTCGGGCACCATTTAGATAATAGTCTGCTTTCCTGTTTTTGCCACCAAAATGGATAACCTCACATTTATCCACATTATACTGCATCTGCCAAACATTTGCCCACTCACCCAGCCTATCCAAGTCACCTTGCAGTCTCCTAGCATCCTCCTCACAGCTAACACTGCCCCCCAGCTTAGTGTCATCTGCAAACTTGGAGATATTGCCTTCAATTCCCTCATCCAGATCATTAATATATATTGTAAATAGCTGGGGTCCCAGCACTGAGCCTTGCGGTACCCCACTAGTCACTGCCTGCCATTGTGAAAAGGACCCGTTTACTCCTACTCTTTGCTTCCTGTTTGCCAGCCAGTTCTCTATCCACATCAATACTGAACCCCCAATGCCGTGTGCTTTAAGTTTGTATACTAATCTCTTATGTGGGACCTTGTCGAAAGCCTTCTGGAAGTCCAGATACACCACATCCACTGGTTCTCCCCTATCCACGCTACTAGTTACATCCTCGAAAAATTCTATAAGATACGTCAGACATGATTTACCTTTTGTAAATCCATGCTGACTTTGTCCAATGATTTCACCACTTTCCAAATGTGCTGCTATCCCATCTTTAATAACTGACTCTAGCAAGGGACGTAAGGAACTTCGTTTTTCTTTACTTACCCTTTTTTATCTAGAAGGCTGATGAAGCTGGCTGGGGAGAGTCTGCAGATTTGCAGGCAGCCAGCAGTGGCCGGGGCCCGTTAATTGCTTTTAAACAGGAACGGAGCCGACTTTAGCGCCAGGACAACGGTCGCTGGAGCAGGGGTTCCGCAGGTCTAAAAATAGCGGCGAGCGGTCAGTGCCCGAGAGCACTGAGTACACGTTGGACCCGTTGGAGCACCGCAGAGGCAGGGGCGGGGGGGAACAGACAGCAGCAACAGGCTGAACTCCCGTAATGGGAATAGCTGTGCCAGACTTACCCCCCCCCCCCGACTTTTGCTCCCGTTTTTCGCTCCCAACTTCGCTCCCGCGCCGGCCCCGGCTGGTCGGGAGAGGTAGGCATAATCAGAGTCGTTGACTTCGAGGAGTTCGACTCTGAATAGCCGCGAGCGACCATTGCCCGTGCGCACTGGGGGTCGGTTGGAGGGGTTTTAGGAGCAGCCACGAGCGGACAGAGCAGCAGGGAGCGAGAGGCACAGTCTCCCAATAAGGGAGCGAGTGCAAATCACACCAAAACGGGTGGAAGAAAGAAAGAATCAGCACCACCATCTCCCGAAAGGGAGCGAGTGCAAATCACACCAAAACGGCTGGAGGAGCTCCTCCATGGTGGCAGTCCCAGAAATATGGAGGCTAGCCACAGTGGGCAAAAGGTAAGTCCCACAGCGGTACCCCGTGTGGGGCCGCAAGATATCTCTTACTCCTCGGAGGAGAGTGGGCAGGACCAAATTTGGTCAGACCCTGACCAAGGCACAGGTTTACATAACCCTGAAGGAGGGGAGAAAGTGGACTCTGCATTTCACTCTGTGTAGGAAATGGACAGAGCAACGCGTAGAAAGGCTGTAAAGAAGCTGCAGGACGTCAGTGGCGAAGGTGCCGGGGACCTGCAGCAGCAGCCGCCGGCACAGGCAACTTGTATGGAGACATCAGCTGTGCCGGATTTAAACCCCGGGCGGGAAGGCAAAGCGCAAAGTACATCACTGCGAAAGTGATGTGGAGAAACAGCCTCCGGATAATACTTACCGATACCGAAGTAAGGATGAGCAGCTGCAGGATATAGCGCAGCCAGCAGCGGCCACTTTCGCGGAGCTGGGAAACCGGTACGAGTGGCTGCAGCATGTTCGGCCGTCAGCGACAGGTGCCGGGGAGTACCGGGACTGCGAGCAACGGCACAATTATATGGGGCGGCCGGGAGCGACCAGTGCCCGTAGGCATGGGGACCGGCTGCGGCAAAAACCGCGTGCGACTAGTGCCCGAGAGCACGAAGGTCGGCAGGAGCGGTTGGATAAAAGTACATGTCTACACATCACCTGCAAGCCAATACCTTTGCTGAGGTGTTGGCAAGACATTTACCTCCAGGAAATTGTGGGGCTCTGAATGTGGCCAGTATTTGGAGACACGTTGGTCAGGATGCTGGCCTCAAATCTGACCAGTTAGCCTTACTCACAGGTGTGCTTTTGTTCCCCTGAAACAGACATTATTGGAACAGACATTACTGTGTAATCCTGAGATGGGAATGCTATCTATCAGGAATTGTATTGGACTGCTGGATCCTTTAGTCTTAGCAGTAACCAAAAACATAACAGGACAAGGTATTGAACCGAAAGAAAGTTCTAAAGTCCTATCAGCGGGATATTAACGGCCGCACTATTAGAAATAAACATGACACTACTTCACCAGGATGCACTGGCCTTATATGCAAACCTGGAACCTCCCAAACCACTGATATAGAATGTGGAGGTATTCATTACTTGCTCCTTAGTTCAGCATGTACTGAACTGAACGTCATTCAGACAAGGAAGCAACAAATTGAAGCATATAATATCAGACATTATCTAATTCTGAACGCAGTCACGCATCATTCAAACAATTTATGGGTCATTCTGACAGGCTAATGAAGTAACCGACTGACGCCACTATGGCGCTAGATGTGGGTACATTTGTTAGGCATGGTCATAACCTAACATTAACAGTGACCAGTTTTATGGACACCGGGAGTAGTATGTCAACTATGGGTAGAAACTTACCGACACCACGTGACTATCTGGCCAACTCTATTTGTAAATTGAATTGAATTCTTATTTTATTCAGACATTTAGGTCTGAACGAAATGATATTGCCTGCAGCCATATAAGATTATAAACAACAGTGGTAGAAGGCAGAACCATTCATCACCATCCATCATAGACCTAACTTACTGGTTCTTTCTAGCAACATGGAGAGTTACCCATGTTACTATCTATATTAACCTATTTATTGTACAATTGAAAGCACCTCTTGTACACCTAGGACTGACGGACCATAGGCGGAATCTTTTCAGCGGGTCGCAAACAGTCCACTCATTCAACAGTACTTGGTATTCTCTAGAAATAGGAAGTACGTTCATAACCATTATCACCCACAGATCTATAAACAGCCATCTGTTCTGGAATTCCTGGCAAGCCTCCATTACGATGAGAGGCTTAGTCATAGTACCACAATTGCGCCAGGAGTGCTCTGTCTACATACCTGTCGAAGGTACAGAGCGACATTCTGTGGGGACACACACACTGGTAACAAAACTCATTAAGGGCATGTTAAAATGAATCCCCAAGAACTAGGTACATTCATATATGGGATGTGAGTTTTGTACTGACCAAGTTAAGAAACTGGTCTCCAGCTACAGCTCTGTCATTACAGAAACTGACTATGTAAACAGTCATGCTGATGGCCTTGGTCACGGCGCAAAGAGTCCAGTCACTACAGAAACTAAGGCTGGACAACATGATGATTTCATCAGGGAATTAAACCTGTCACATCAATCAAAGGGTCAAACCGAACAGGCAAGGGTCAGCAGGCCTAAAAACAAAGTACAGAGCCTATACGACAGATGGTCGTTGCTGTATTATAACTCATTTACTATCATACATGAAGTATGCTAGATCATCAGAGGGAAGAAATGTCACGTTTATCAGCTACTAATAGCCACTCAAAACAGTGACAGTCCAGATCATCTCTAAATGGCTAAGCTAGTCCTGACAAAGGCTGGAGTGGACTCTAAGGAGAAATTAAATCTTACTCCATCAGGGCTGCAGCTACATTGGCAGCTATGAAGCTGGACGTACCAATGGACAAAACCCTCAAGACAGTAGAATGGTCAATGGACTTTATAACAAACCAGTTATTGAACCTGGAAGAATTGCAGAAACAATTTTAAGTTCTGCATATAATTCACCGCATAAATAGGGGCAATAATTGGAATTAATATTTTACAGTTGGGTTTCAATATCGTATTATGTTTAATGATGTTAACATCATTCTCCCCACAACCAAGGGAGTTGTGAAGCATGGACTCGTTCCACGGCATGAAGTCACAGAGCTTTGAAGTCTTCACGTAGTCACTCACGTGACTCCGAAGTAAAATAGTAAGATTAAACGAGAACTTACCAGTTTGAAGTTTGATCTGTATTTTATGAGGAGGAACGTTGAGGGAATACGTGCCCTCCGCTCCCACCCTCGATTAGTCATATCTTAAACTGGTATCTCTTTGATAATCTTACTATATTAGGTCATTATAGTGTTTCTGTGACCTCACACCGCTGTTTTGTAGGATGACACGCATGCGTCGTAAGCGGGTTCTTCACGTATTCCCTCAACGTTCCTCCTCATAAAATACAGATCAAACTTCAAACTGGTAAGTTCTCGTTTAATCTTACTATTTTATGCTATACCTGTACCCTATATCTGACTCAGATACGCACAGACAAAAAGTAAAACAGTATGTAGATCAGCGGTGAGTCTATCGAGCAAGTTGGTTTATTAACGGCCTTATCGATGTACATCAAGAAAGTCTGTAGTCCCAACCTGCTTCAACAAGCCATTGTAACAATATCATTTTTACACCCTCATGACACAATGGTTAGTTGTGGAGTTGAAACAAACCATCACTAGTGTTGCAGTGGTGTTGCCTGTCCCACAGAGTTACCCCGGAATTTTGTCTCTATTTTCCTTATCATCGTCTGCTTTGATTTGTCATTCTCACACCTTACCCTTCCATATCACTGGACTCCCTCTCCCCTGACTCTCAGTCTCAAGAAGGGTCTCTTGAATACATCCCATTGAATTGGCCTCCACTGCCTTCAGTGGCAGAGAATTCCACAGATTCACCACTGGCTAAAATAGTGTTTTACTAATCTCAGTCCTAAATGGCCTACCCCTTATTCTTAAACTGTGGCCCCTGGTTCCCCAACATGGGGAACATTTTTCCTGTATCTAGCTTGTCCAATCCCTTAAGAATTTTATATATTTCTATAAGATCCTCTCTCATCCTTCTAAATTCCAGTAAATACTAGACCAAGTGCAGACCCGTTGGGTCTGTTCCCCCAACGTGTGGTTGTGGGGGGGGGGGAGGCAGCATGCAGCATCACACACAAACTACCTCCCCCCTCCTGCACTCACGCTAATGGAGGGGTGGAGGGGGGAGAGAGAGGGAGAGAAGGGGGGGGAGAGAGAGAAGGGGGGAGAGAAAGAGAGAAGGGGGGGAGAGAGAGAGAGGGGGGGGGGGGGGAGGGAGAGGGGGGAGAAAGGGGGAGGGGGGGAGAAAGAGGGGGGAGAGAGAGAGGGGGCGATCACAGAGAGAGGGGGGGGAGGAGGGGGGAGAGAGAGGGGGGAGAGAGAGGGGCGGGAGAGAGAGGGGGAGAGAGAGGGGGGAGGAGAGGGGGGGAGGAGGGGAGAGGAGAGGGGGGGAGAGGAGAGGGGAGGGGGAGAGGAGAGGGAGGGGGAGAGGAGAGGGAGGGGGGGAGAGGAGAGGGAGGGGGGGAGAGGAGAGGGAGGGGGGGAGAGGAGAGGGAGGGGGGAGAGGAGAGGGAGGGGGGAGAGGAGAGGGAGGGGGGGGGCGTGGAGAGGAGAGGGAGGGGGGAGAGGAGATGGAGGAGGGGGGGCGAGGAGAGGGAGGGGGGGAGAGGAGAGGGAGGGGGGGGGGGGTGGAGATGAGATGGAGGGGGGGGGGGAGAGTGCCTTTTTCAACCCAAACCCAAACAACCATTTGCAGGCAGTGCTTTTTTACCTCTAACCATATTTTCATTTTCAAACCAAATTAAGGGTACTCACAGTGCTGTAGACATTTGTCAGTGTCATTCAAAGCTCTGATTGAGGCACACCACTTGCAGAGACTGATTGAGGCACACCACTACCTGGTTTTATAGTCCCTCCCCCTCCCTCCAGCAGAGGCAGCAGAGAGAATGGGGAATGTTGTAAAAACATTAATATCTCTGTCAATTTTAATCGACGGGAAAAATCCTCGGTACACATGCGGTGGAGGGGGGCTCTGAGCGAGGTGGCCAAAAATGACGGCCGTAGGTGGCGGCATACTCTCGGAAACCGCAGCACAGAAGGCCAAACCGGTCAAGAACAGAGTTTTAGTAATATAGATAAGCCCAGTCAATCCATTCTTTCATCATATGACAGTCCCGCCATCCCGGGTATTAACCTTGTAAACCTATGCTGCACTCTCTCAATAGCAAGAATGGCCTTCCTCAAACTAGGAGACCAAAACTGCACACAATATTCCAGGTGTGGTCTCACCAGGGCTCTGTACAACTGCAGAAGGACGTCTCCAGCACTTTGTGTCCTTTTATGTCAGTCTGCAGAACGGTCTCGATCCGAAACGTTGTCTCTCCATGTTCTCCAGAGATGCTATCTGACCAGCTGAGTTACTCCAGCGTCCTTTTCTACATTATTTTGCGATCCTCAAATATTTCCCAAGGCTGAGAAACTTGGAGAATCGGGTGGCAGAAGGATTGGGATCGTAAAGTGTACTGAATGTGCAGAGTCAGTCATGGTGAGTGAGCGGGCTCTTCAACCCAACTTGCCCACACAGGCAGCTCTACCCATCTACACTATACCCCATCTGTAATCTACACACTACAGTCTGAAGAAGGGTCTCCACCTGAAAGTCACCCAATCCTTGTCCCCAGAGATGCTGCCTGTCCCTCTGAGTTACTCCAGCTTTTTGTGTCTATCTTTGATTTAATCCAGCATCTGCAGTTCCATCCTACACAGCAGGTTTAAAAGTTGTGTGGGCCACTCCTGAACCCATTTTGTATGTTGTAATCGAGCAACTGACTGAGTCAGAATCTTCAAACTTCGCCAGCACTTCCGCTTGGCACAGAATGTGGTTTGAAGATGCCGGATGGTTGCATCTTACGGTTAGCCACAAATCCTGTTGTAGTTCTTTATTTTCTTTTGACATTTGAACAAATGACATACACAGCTCTCTACCCTAGATATTTTCAATACTTCTCTTTTACAGGACTGACGCTAGATTCCAAATGAGAACGTTTTGAATCTGTTTTTTCCTCCAAATGTTTGAAGCAGCCATCAACCCATGTTTAAGTTGCATCGGTGGATGGAAGGAACGGGCGACGTTTCAAATCGAGACCCTTTTACCCGGTCCGTCACCAACCAGATAGTTGTGAGTCTGTGGAATTCTCTGCCTCAAGGGTGGTGAAAGGCCAGTTCGCTGGATACTTTCAAGATAGGGCTCTTGAAGATAGGGGATATGGGGAGATGGCAGGAACGGGGTACTGATTGGGGATGATCAGCCATGATCACATTGAATGGCGGTGCTGGCTTGAATGGCCGAATGAGCTACTCCTGCACCCATTGTCTATTGTCTATTGTCTATTCCTTCTATCCAGAGATAGAAACATAGAAACATAGAAATTAGGTGCAGGAGTAGGCCATTCGGCCCTTCGAGCCTGCACCGCCATTCAATATGATCATGGCTGATCATCTAACTCAGTATCCCGTACCTGCCTTCTCTCCATACCCTCTGATCCCCTTAGCCACAAGGGCCACATCTAACTCCCTCTTAAATATAGCCAATGAACTGGCCTCGACTACCCTCTGTGGCAGAGAGTTCCAGAGATTCACCACTCTCTGTGTGAAAAAAGTTCTTCTCATCTCGGTTTTAATGCTGCCTGTTCCACTGTTACTCCAGCATTTTGTGTCTGTCTGTGGTGTAAACCAGCATCTGCAGTTCCTTCCTACACATTAACTCATGTTTAGTTTATGTCTATTGTCACGTGTACTGAGGTACAGCGAAAAGCTTTTTGCCGCGTGCCATCTAGTCAGCAGAATGACCATATGTGAATAAAATAAAGTTTTTTGTTTTAGTTTCAGAGATACAGTGCGGAAACAGGCCCTTTCGGAACACCGAGTCCGCACCGACCAGCGATCCCCGCACATTAACACTATCCTACACACGTTTTTACGTTTTATATCAAGCCAATTAACCTCCAAACCTGTACGAGTGTGTGAGGAACCCGAATATCACAGGGAAAAGCCACGCAGGTCACGGAGAGAACGTACAAACTCCGTACAGACAGCACCCGTGGTCAGGATCGACCCGCAACTCTGGCGCTGCAAGCCAGTAGCTTTACCGCTACGCCACCATGCTCCCTTCATTTTTATTGTCACTTGTACCGAGGTACAGTGGAAAGCATTTAGTTGCATGCCATCCAGTCAGCGGAATGACTATTTAAGATTAAAATAAAGCCATCCACAGTGTACAGATAAAGGGTTTAGTGTTTCAGTTTCAGTTTTGTTTATTGTCACATGTACAGTGAAAAGCTTCTGTTCTGTTGTAAAGACAATACCTGATTACAATCGAGCCATTTACAGTGTATACATACATGATAAGGGAATAATGTTTAGTGCAAGGTAAAACAAGCAACGTCTGATCAAGGATAGTCCGAGGGTCACCAATCAGGTAGATCGTAGTTCAGGACTACTCTCTGGTTGTGGTAGGATGATTCATTTGCCTGATAACAGCTGGGAAGAATCTGTCCCTTAATCTGGAGGTGTTCGTTTTCACACTTCTATACCTTTTGCCCGATGGGAGAGGGGAGAAGAGGGAGTGGCCAGGGTGCGACTCGTCCTGATTCTGCTGCTGGAGTTGTCGATGCAGCGTGAGGTATAAATGGAATCAATGGAAGGGAAGGTTGGTTTGTGTGATGGTCTGGGCTGATAAAAGTCCAGTAGAGGATATTAAGAAGAGCATAGTTAGCGTAACATAGCAACATTGAAAATAGGTGCAGGAGTAGGCCATTCGGCCCTCCGAACCTGCACCACCATTCAATATGATCATGGCTGATCATCCAAAATCAGCTCCCCGTTCCTGATTTTTCCCCATATCCCTTGATTCTATTAGCCCTAATAGCTCTATCTAACTCTCTCTTGAAAACATCGAGTGAATAGGCCTCCATTGCCTTCTGGGGCAGAGAATTCCACAGATTCACAACTCTCCGGGTGAAAAAGTTTTTCCTCATCTCAGACCTAAATGGCCTACCCCTCATTCTTAAACTGTGACCCCCGGTTCATAACTCCCCCAACATCGGGAACACTTTTCCTGCATCCAGCCTGTTCAATCCCTTAAGAATTGTATATGTTTCTATAAGATCCTCTCTCATCCTTCTAAATTCCAGTGAATACAAGCCCAGTCGACCCTTTCTTGCATCATATGTCAGTCCCGTCAGCCCGGGAATTAACCTGGTGAAAGTCCAGTGGAGGAGATTAAGAAGAGCATAGTTAGTGTAAGAATTGCTGCTGTTGAAATAAAGTTTTAAAAGCCTGCCGTGATTCTAATTATGATAGCAGATCCATTACTGGGACCAGCACGTAAATAATCGCGTGACTTCGGCGCCATCTTGCTTCTTGTAGTCCATATAAAAACTAAAGTAGGTAGTTGAGACCAGTTCATTGGCTATATTTAAGAGGGAGTTAGATGTGGCCCTTGTGGCTAAAGGGATCAGGGGGTATGGAGAGAAGGCAAGTACAGGATACTGAGTTGGATGATCAGCCATGATCATATTGAATGCCGGTGCAGGCTCGAAGGGCCGAATAGCCTACTCCTGCACCTATTTTCTATGTTTCTATGTAAAGGGCATTCAAATACTGGAGGGCTTAAGGTGAGAGAGGCAAACTTTAAAGGGGATGTGTGGGGCATTTTTTTTTACTATAGAGGGTATTGAGTGCTGCCTGGGCTTGTGGTTGAGGCAGATATGACAGTGGGATTTAAGATAGTTTTGGATATGAATGTGTAGGAAATGGAGTGATATAGATGATGAGCAGGTAGATAAGAGATGATCTTGGCATCATGTTGGGCACAGACATTGTGGACCAAAGGGTACTGCCCTGTTCTATGTTCTATGTTCTATAAAGACTCCAGTACTTTCATCAAATAACTTTTCACACAGAGAGTGGTGAATCTCTGGAACTCCCTGCCACAGAGGGTAGTCGAGGCCAGTTCATTGGCTATATTTAAGAGGGAGTTAGATGTGGCCCTTGTGGCTAAGGGGATCAGAGGGTATGGAGAGAAGGCAGGTACGGGATACTGAGTTGGATGATCAGCCATGATCATATTGAATGGCGGTGCAGGCTCGAAGGGCCGAATGGCCTACTCCTGCACCTAATTTCTATGTTTCTATGTAACCTTTTATTGTAAAAATGTATTGATTAAATGATGCCATTGTAAAGATTGTAAAGATTGTGCAGGAACAATTGGAAGTGGGTGTACATGAGCACAGTTTTTTTGTAAATTAGCAAAGTATGGTGAAACTACTGATAGTTCATCAATTCATAACTTCCACGAGCAGAATAAGGGCATTCGTCCTGTCAAATCCACTCCGCCATTCAATTATGGCTGATCCATCTATCCGTCTCAACCCCATTCTCCTGCCTTCGCCCCATGACCCCTGACACCCTGACTAATCAAACATCTGACAATCTCTGACTTTAAAATATGCATTGACGACCTCCATCACCATCCGTGGCAATGAATTCCACAGATTGAGAGGCGATCTCATTGAAACATATAAGATTGTAAAGGGCTTGGACACACTGGAGGCAGGAAACGTGTTCCCGATGTTGGGGGAGTCCAGGGGCCACAGTTTAAGAATAAGGAGTAAGCCATTTAGAACGGAGACGAGGAAACACTTTTTCTCACAGAGAGTGGCGAGTCTGTGGAATTCTCTGCCTCAGAGGGCGGTGGAGGCGGGTTCTCTGGATGCTTTCATGAGAGAGCTAGATAGGGCTCTTAAAAATAGCAGAGTCAGGGGATATGGGGAGAAGGCAGGAACGGGGGATACTGATTGGGGATGATCAGCCATGATCACATTGAATGGCGGTGCTGGCTCGAAGGGCCAAATGGCCTACTTCTGCATCTATTGTCTATTGTCTATTGTCTATTGTCTATTTACCGCCCTCTAACTAAAGACATTCTATCTCATCTCCTTTCTAAAGGTAGGTCTTTTCATTCTGAGTTGATGCCCTGGCCCTAGACTCTTCCACTAGTGGACACACCCTCTCCATATTCAAGCTATCCAGGCCTTTTACTATTTGTTATGTTTCTATAGATGCACCATAGAAAGCATTCTGCCGGGTTACCTCACAACTTCAACTTCAAGTTCAAGTTCAAGTTCAAGTTTGCATTTATGGTCACTTAACCAACTAAGGTACAGTGAAATTTGAGTTACCCAACAGCCATACTAAGTGAAAAGAACACAATACGCACATAAAATAAAGTTAACATAAACATCCACCACGGTGGAATCAACATTCCTCACTGTGGTGGAAGGCTATTAGTTTGGGAACAGCTCTGCCCAAGACAGCAAGAAATGGCAGAGAGTTGTAGATGTATCCCAGTGCAGCACACAGCCCAGACTCCCCACCATTAACTCAATCGAGACTTCAAGCAGCATTGGAAAAGCAACCGTCATAACTCTGGCCTTTCGTTCTTCCCCCTGAATCCATGGGGCGGAAGGTACAGAAAGTAGGTTGCTGCCTTACAGCGCTTACAGCGGGAGAGACACGGGTTCGATCCCAACCACGGGTGCTGTCCGTACAGAGTTTGTAGTTTCTCCCCGCGACCACGTGGGTTTTCTCCGAGATCTTCGGTTTCCTCCCACACGCCAAAAATGTACGGTTTTGTAGGTTAATTGGCTTGGTTTAAATGTAAGTTGGCCCTAGTGTGTGTCGGATAGTGTTGATATGTGGGGGGTGGCTGGTCGGTGCGGATTCGGTGGGCCGAAGGGCCTGTTTCCACGCTGTATTACTAAAAAAACTAGACTACAGAATCTTGAAAGTGCGTACCATCATACCCAGGAACAGCTTCTTCCCCTCAGTTATCGGGCTTCTGAATGGTTTTTCCAGAAGTTAGAGTACTGTCCGATTTACCTCTACCCCTTAAGATCATAAGGTCATGTGATGGGAGTAGAATTAGGCCATTCGGCCCATCAAGTCCACCATTCAATCATGGCTGATCTCCCTCCTAAATCAATTCTCCTGCCTTCTCCTCTGACATCTGTACTAATCAAAAATCTATCTATCTCTGCCTTAAAAATATCCATTGACTTTGCCTCGACAGCCTTCTGTGGCAAAGAATTCCACAGATTCACCACCCTCTGACTGAAGAAATATCTCATCTCTGTTCTAAAAGAACGTCCTTTAATTCTGAGGCTATGACCTCTAGTCCTGGTCTCTCCCACTAGTGGAAACATCCTCTCCACATCCGCTCTATCCAAGCCTTTCACCATTCTGTATGTTTCCATGAGGCCCTCCTTCATTATTCTAAACTCCAGTGAGTACAGGCCCAGTGACTGGACATATGCTCATCATATGTGAACCTACTCAATCCTGGGATCATTCTTGTAAACCTCCTCTGGACCCTCTCCAGAGTCAGCACATCCATCCTCAGATATGGTGTTCCAAATTGCTCACAATATTCCAAATGCAGCCTTACCAGTGCCTGATAGAGCCTCAATATTACATCCCTGTTTTTGTATACAAGCCCTCTTGAAATAAATGCTAACATTGAGTTTGCTTTCTTTAATACAGATTCGACTTGCAGATTAACTTTTTGGGAATCCTGCACCAGCACTCCCAAGTCCCTTTGCACCTCCTACTTCTGGATTCTGGCCCCATTCAGAAAATAGTCCATGCCTTTATTCCTACTACCAAAATGCATGACTCCACATTTAGCTACACTATATTCCATCTGCCACTTCTCTGCCCACTCTTCCAACCTGTCCAAGTCCTTCTGCAGAGTCCCTGCTTTCTTTACACTACCTGCCCTTCCACCTATTTTCGTATCAACATACCCCATTACAGACATTGGATTGTGTCTATGGAACTGACGTGCGACCATGTAGAGAATTATATTCTGCATCCTTCTACCATGAGAGTGGTTCGGACAAGATGGAATTGTGCTTCTTTGAGAAAAGAAAAGTTGAGAGCAGATTCAATCAACGCTGTTTAGATGGGGTAAATCCAGGGAAGTTGTTCTCATGAGAAAATGGTTGGTGGATCTAGCCACAGACTTAAAATATCAGGCAAAAGCTGCAGTGAGGAAGTGAAGACATTTGTTTTCCCACACAGAGAGGAGATGAGATTTGGAATTCACTGCCTGAGACGGCGATTGCAAAATAACTACTGTTCCTTCAAATGGACTTTGATCTGCATTTTTTTGAAAGGGTTAAGGATTTAATTAGATTTACTGTAACTAATCACTAAAGGATTTAGAAAAAAGGCTTGGATAGAGTGGATGTGGAGAGGATGTTTCCACTAGTGGGAGAGTTTAGGACTAGAGGTCATAGCCTCAGACTTAAAGTACATTAATTGAGGAAGGAGATGAAGAGGAATTTATTTCGTCAGAGGGTGGTGAATCTGTGGAAATATTTGCCACAGAAGGCTGTAGAGGTCAAATCAATGGATATTTTTAAGGCAGAGATAGATAGACCCTTGATTCGTACAGGTGTCAGGGGTTATGGGGAGAAGGCAGGAAAGTAGGGTTAGAGGAAAGAGATGGATCGGTCTTGATTGAATGGCAGAGTAGACTTGATGGGCCAAATGGCCTAATTCTGCTCCTATCACTTATGGCCTATGACCTTAATGCGTGGACCATGGAAAGCAGGGGAAAAGAACTGATAGGAAGGTTTATAAAACCTGGTAGGTTCATAAAAAACAGCGTCAGAACAACTGTGACATTGTGCAAACTATTTACTCGGTAAAATGAAGTTGAGAATGGTCACATTACGCCATTTTCCAGAAACAAAAGATTGGTGTAGATACATTTCTTAGTATGCATTGTGAGGGGAAATGGCTTGCCACAACAATATGCATGTTATTTTCTTAAGGGTTTATTGTGTGGAGGAGCAAGGCCAGGCCGACTCCTTGCAATTCCAACCCAGTGCCGACTCCAGGACAATGGACAAGTTAAGACGAACATTTTTTTAAATAAAATTCGGACTTGAAGGGCACAAGCTGGTGCCTTAAACATGGCGACTCTTGGGTACTGACTCAGTGGGGTCTACTATCTTACAATCTTATACTTAGTACGATTGTGCCCTAATGTGTAGCAGGATTGTCACTAAAAATGAATTTCAATGTACTAAGGTGTACAATTAATGTCTCTGTACTAAGTGACAACAATAATGTACCATTGACCATTGACGTTGGAGTTGCCATGTTTAGGTCACCCATGATCCAATTGAATGAATGAGCAGACCTTAAAATCCTTGTGGCCTACTCCTGTTCTATTACTCGTCCCGTGTTCCTGTATAAATAAATCCATTTTAGATAAATCAATTGGGCGGTGCAGTGGTAGAGTTGCTGCCTTAAGTGGCCTTTTCACGGGGCGACTTGACGCAAGAGTGAACCAGAGTTTAACATCGTGGGAACCTCGTGCGATAACAGTACGGCATTCGTGGACCACCGTGGACCACCGTGGCGCTAACGGCAGGTAGTCGTGTAACTTGGTCACTCGGGAGAAAATTCAAGAAAGTTTGAATTTCTCCAAGAGTGACTTGTACACTTGTGGTTGAGCATTGCAACATTGTATGAACATAGTGGCCAGTGCGATATCCGTGCGATATCCGTAATAACTCTTGCGGGTACCGTGGGAACTCCTGCGAACGGTGAGTAACTGAGCAGTTTGATTGTCAGTGCTTGTTTTACCTCATTGTTAAATAAATATATTTTTTACTATCAGATTGATGTCTGCAATTCTTCATTAACACATCACTACAAGATGAATGTCTCTAATGTTATAATCCCTCTCATGCTGAAACACAAAATAGTTGAAGGGAGGTAAAATAATCACATTTTCATTCTTTTTCATTTTTGAGTGTTCAGGTACCTCACTTGCTGAGTTATTTTACTCCAGCAGTTTGTGTCTCTTTTTGTCTAAAGCAGTTTCTAAGACTGTAGGAACTCCGCGGGCCAGGCAGCATCTACGGAGGGAAATGGACATGCGACCCTTTCTTCAGGCTGCCTTATCTCTCTCCCCCCCCACTCCCTCCCCCCTACTCCCACCCACACACACACATGCTGGAGAAACTCAGTGGGTGCAGCAGCATCTATGGAACGAAGGAAATAGGCAACGTTTCGGCCTGAAACGTTACCTACTTCCTTCGCTCCATAGATGCTGCTGCACCCGCTGAGTTTCTCCAGCATTATTGTGTACCTTCGATTTTCCAGCATCTGCAGTTCCTTCTTAAACACAAATGCACCGAGTTCCTCCAGCATTTCGTGTTTTGCTCAGTATTCCAGCATCCGCTGTCTCCCGCGTCTCCAATAAAACAAAACTACTGTCAAAAGGGTGAAGAATAGGGGCAGAGATAGATACATTCCTGATTAGTGCGGCTGTCAGGAGGTTATGGGGAGAAGGCAAGAGAATGTGGTTGAGTGGGAGAGATAGATCAGCCGCGATTGAATGGCGGAGTGGACTTAATGGACCGAATGGCCTAATTTTGCTCCTATAACTAACAAAGATAGTAATTGTTAGGGAAATGTAGTTATTAAAGATGAGGGGGAGCAGAAATGGGCAGTCTGGGATGGCTCGCGAGATACTTGCATAGAGGCACAAACGTTAAAGAAAGGGCAGATAAACAGAGAGGGGGGGGGGGGACTTCCCTCAGTGCCCATCTGTTACCATTAATTGGACAGTTCGGTCTGTGAAACGCAACACGCCAGCCCCGACATCCAGCCCGGTGGTCAGTCCTTTGAAGATAGACACCAGTTGCTTGGAGCAACTCAGCCGGACAGGCAGCAAATCTGGAGAGAAGGAACGGGTGGCGTTTCGGGTCGAGAGCCTTCTTCAGACTGAGGTCAATCCCCTGTATGGATAACAGGAGTCCCAGCCAACACGACAATCGCCCGCTGCACAGTCTCGGAGCTTCCACTGCGAAAACGGTGCCTACATTTGAGAACTTATGTAACTGAACCATCCTAACACCAACCACAGAGCATTCCTGAACTACTACCTACCTCATAATAAGTAACTTTGTGGAGTGGAGTGCACACAATAACCTCCATCTTAACACCACAAAAACCAAGGAGATAGTTGTGGACTTCAGGAGGGGGAGGAGGAGGACTCAAGCAACACCAATCACCATTAAGGGCACTGAGTTGGAGGTGGTCGCTAACCACAGGTACCTTGGGGTGCAGCTTGACAGTGAGCTGAACTGGAAGTGTCATATGGAGGCGGTGTACAGGAAGGGACAAAGCAAACTGTATTTTTTAAGGAGGCTGAGGTCATTTAACATCTGCCAACCCCTACTGTGCAGTGTCTACCATTCAGTGGTGGCCAGTGCTCTGTTTTTTGCTGTGGCCTGTTGGGGAGATGGCGCCCGCATAGCGGACAAAAACAGACTGGACAAGCTAATCAGGAAGGCCGGCTCAGTGGTCGGGGCTGAGCAACGAACGGTCCAGCAGGTGGCAGAGGCCAGAACTCTGAACAAACTGGGTTCAATAATGACCAACCCCACTCACCCACTCCATGCCCTGAAGGTGATCAAGAGCAGCATCTTCAGTCAGAGACTGATTGCACCAATGTGCAAAACTGAGAGACATAGGAAGTCCTGTTTACCAGCTGCTATAAGGTTATATAATGCGCATAAATAACTGCACTATTTTTCATTAATTGTATTTTAACTTGTATTTTAACTTGTATTTTAACTTGTTAAGTATGGAAGCTATTTGAGGAAATGTGTGGTGTTATGTCTGTCTTGAAGCTGTCGTGGCACTGTAATTTCCTGTAAAGGATTATTAAAGGTATAATCAATCAATTCGAGACCCTCGGACTATCTTAGATCGTATACTCACTGGCTTTATCGAGTTACAGTGTGGAAACCGGCCCTTCGGCTCAACTTGCCCATACCGGCCAAAATGTCCCATCGAAACTAGTCCCATCTGCCTGCATCTGGTCCATATCCCTCCCAACCTGTCTTATCCATGTACCTGTCTAAATGTTTCTTAAATGTAGGGATGGACCCAGCCTCAACTACCTCCTCTGGCAGCTTGTTCCATACACCCACCACCCTTTGTGCGAAAATGTTACCCCTCACTCAGATTCCTATTAGATCTTCCCCCCCTCACCTTGAACCTATGCCCTCTGGTCCTCGAATCCCCTCTGTGGGCAAAGGACATATATTACCCTGGACTCTGTCTATTTCCCTTCCTGTTCGTCTCATGGTTTTGTACACCTCTCAGCCTCTGTCCCCAGTGTGGAGTTAAGGGCTTGTTTATGGGCGCCCTGGGCTGAGAACTCTGGAGGATGGGTTTTAGACTTTATCGGGAATCGAGATAGACCCCGTAATGCAGGAGCAAAGAATCGCAGACGCTAATCTGCATTGGAAAGACACAATATGCGGGAGTAACTCAGCGCTGAAGAAGAGTCCCGACCCGAAACATCATCTATCCATGTTGTCTAGCGATGCTGCCTGACCCGCTGAGTTGCTCCAGCGCTTTGTGTCTTTCCACTAGACCTGTAATAAGTCTCGGCTGGGTGTTTACTGGGATCTCTGGTGTTTAATAGACGTCCTGATGTTGTTTTTGATCGGGTTTACTACTGACAGTATTTAATCAGATCCATATTAAATCATTTCCCCTTCACCTTAAACCTATGTAATCTGGTCCTCGATTCGCCTACTCTGGGCAAGAGACTGTGCAACTACCCGATCGATTCCTAGCATGATTTTAAACATTATCTTGCACACAGCGTTGTTCCCTTCACCATGTATACACCATTTATGGCTCGATTGTTACTATTTATTTTCTGTCTACTGACTGGTTAGACGTTTGAAAGTTTCACCTCTCAGTAGATAATAAAATAGGACAACCATCACGGTCAATGTGAGACAAAGTCTTTATTCCTATTTGACAAAATAAAAAGACGACTTCTTGCACAAATTGAGAGAAGGTGCATCACACCAAACAACATTTGTCTAAAAGAAACCAGATTATTCTTCAGCTCATTAAAGAGCTCGGGTGAAATTCTGACAAAGTTTGTGAATGCACTTTTATCCTCTTCGCACAGCACATTAAGCAGCTGATCATATTGTCCAAATTGAGGTCTCCGTTGAAAGATGGGCTTCACCCAGTGAGACTTCCTCTTAATTCTCATTTTAATTAATCTCACCCTTCTGCCTTCACGCAAGCGTTCTCGATGCACATAGTGGGCTGCTGCATACAGCGCGTCAATGAAAATAACCACCATCCTGTACTCGAAAATACTTAGTATAGGCATGTCTCCAAATGAGCCAATTCAACCAAGGGAGGAATATAGTGTGTGAAAAAACCCAATATAGTGTGTGAAAACAAAGTGACATCATTTGTGCCACGTGATTAACAACACTACAGTTCACGATGTTCATTCAAGATTAACGGGAAAGCTCGGGAGACGGACAAGTTGCTCGCACAAATAACAGAAATGCCGAGTACCGTGGGAACTCTTTATCTACCCCCCGTTATATCGTGCGAAACTCGTGCTGGACCACGACCACTTCACTCTGGTGACATCTTGCGTCAACTCGCCCCGTGAAAAAGCCCCATTACAGTGCTTGCAGGAGACCCGGGTTCGATCCTGACTACGGGTGCTTGTCTGTACGGAGTTTGTACGTTCTCCCCGTGATCTGTGTGGGTTTTTCCGAGATCTTTATTTTGCTCCCACACTCCAAAGATGTACAGGTTTGTCAGTTAATTGGCTTGGGTTTGTATACATGTTATAAGTGTAAATTGTCCCTAGCGCATGTGTAGGCTCATGTTATTGTGTGGGGATCGCTGGTCGGTGCAGATTCGGTGGGCCGAAGGGCCTGTTTTCCCTCTGTATCTCAAAACTAAACTAAACTGAAATACATGTTTTATTATCATTTTTTAATTATAGAGATACAGCACGGAAACAAGCCCTTCGGCCCACCAAGTCCACGCCGACCAGCGATCCCCGCACATTAACACTATCCTACACATACTAGAAACATAGAAACATAGAAATTAGGTGCAGGAGTAGGCCATTCGGCCCTTCGTGCCTGCACCGCCATTCAATATGATCATGGCTGATCATCCAACTCAGTATCCCGTACCTGCCTTCTCTCCATACCCTCTGATCCCCTTAGCCACAAGGGCCACATCTAACTCCCTCTTAAATATAGCCAATGAACTGGCCTCGACCACCCTCTGTGGCAGAGAGTTCCAGAGATTCACCACTCTCTGTGTGAAAAAAGTTCTTCTCATCTCGGTTTTAAAGGATTTGCCCCCTTATCCTTAAGCTGTGACCCCTTGTCCTGGACTTCCCCAACATCTGGAGCAATCTTGCTGCATCTAGCCTGTCCAACCCCTTAAGAAATTTATGTATTTATAAGATCCCCTCTCAATCTCCTAAATTCTAGAGAGTATAAACCAAGTCTATCCAGTCTTTCTTCATAAGACAGTCCTGACATCCCAGGAATCACTGCCTGCTGCACCTGCATGCCTACTTTCAATGACTGGTGTACCATGACACCCAGGTCTCGCTGCATCTCCCCTTTTCCTAGTCGGCCACCATTTAGATAATAGTCTGCTTTCCTGTTTTTGCCACCAAAATGGATAACCTCACACTTATCCACATTATACTGCATCTGCCAAACATTTGCCCACTCACCCAGCCTATCCAAGTCACCTTGTAGTCTCCTAGCATCCTCCTCACAGCTAACACTGTCCCCCAGCTTAGTGTAATCCGCAAACTTGGAGATATTGCCTTCAATTCCCTCATCCAGATCATTAATATATATGGTAAATAGCTGGGGTCCCAGCACTGAGCCTTGCGGTACCCCACTAGCCACTGCCTGCCATTGTGAAAAGGACCCGTTTACTCCTACTCTTTGCTTCCTGTTTGCCAGCCAGTTCTCTATCCACATCAATACTGAACCCCCAATGCCGTGTGCTTTAAGTTTGTATACTAATCTCTTATGTGGGACCTTGTCGAAAGCCTTCTGGAAGTCCAGATACACCACATCCACTGGTTCTCCCCTATCCACGCTACTAGTTACATCCTCGAAAAATTCTATAAGATTCGTCAGACATGATTTACCTTTTGTAAATCCATGCTGACTTTGTCCAATGATTTCACCACTTTCCAAATGTGCTGCTATCCCATCTTTAATAACTAACTCTAGTAGTCTCCCCACTACCGATGTTAGACTAACTGGTCTGTAATTCCCCGTTTTCTCTCTCCCTCCCTTCTTAAAAAGTGGGGTTACGTTTGCTACCCGCCAATCCTCAGGAACTACTCCAGAATCTAAAGAGTTTTGAAAGATTATTACTAATGCATCCACTATTTCTGGAGCTACTTCCTTAAGTACTCTGGGATGCAGCCTATCTGGCCCTGGGGATTTATCGGACTTTAATCCATTCAATTTACCCAACACCACTTCCCGGCTAACCTGGATTTCACTCAATTCCTCCAACTCCTTTGACCCACGGTCCCCTGCTATTTCCGGCAGATTATTTATGTCTTCCTTAGTGAAGACGGAACAAAAGTAGTTATTCAATTGGTCCGCCATATCCTTGTTCCCCATGATCAACTCACCTGTTTCTGACTGCAAGGGACCTACATTTGTTTTAACTAATCTCTTTCTTTTCACATATCTATAAAAACTTTTGCAGTCAGTTTTTATGTTCCCTGCCAGTTTTCTTTCATAATCTATTTTTCCTTTCCTAATTAAGCCCTTTGTCCTCCTCTGCTGGTCTCTGAATTTCTCCCAGTCCTCCGGTATGCTGCTTTTTCTGGCTAATTTGTACGCATCATCCTTCGCTTTGATACTATCCCTGATTTCCCTTGTTATCCACGAATGTCCTACCTTCCCTGATTTATTCTTTTGCCAAACTGGGATGAACAATTTTTGTACCTTCTACCAGCTACTAGGGACATTTACATTTTATACCAAGCCAATTAATCTACAATCCTGTACGTTCTTTGGAGTGTGGGAGGAAACCGGAGCTGTAATGCAGCAACTCTACCGCTGCACCACTGTTCTGCCCCTGAACAGCTCAATCCCAGCAATGACTGGATTCTTAAAGTATTCATTAAAAATAAACCACACATCCATCCTTTCAGCTTTTGATAAAAATGATTCTTTAATGCACTTTGACAGTTTCATAAATGACTGAGAATTTACAAATCAAGCAAAGATTCTACATTCTGATCATCCCTCTTCACTTGCAGTTTCCAAGAGTCATTTATGGAAGGCAAACTCAAAACAGAAGTGACGATGGAGTTTTTAATAACAGATCTCTTTAAGGTAGTCCGAAACACTCCATTGGCCGCAAGCAGTCCTTTCCAAGTTTAGTTTTAGTTTAGTTTAGAGATACAGTGCAGAAACAGGGCCTTTATCCCACCGAGGCCGCACCGACCAGCGATCCCCGCACATTAACACTATCCTGCTCGCACTAGGAACAATTTACATTTACACCAAGCCAATTAACTTCCAATGTGTTTAAGAAGGAACTGCAGATGCTGGAAAATCGAAGGTACACAAAAATGCTGGGGAAACTCAGCGGGTGCAGCAGCATCTATGGAGCGAAATAGGCAACTTAGGTTTCGGCCCGAAACGTTGCCTATTTCCTTCGCTCCATTGATGCTGCTGCACCCGCTGAGTTTCCCCAGCATTTTTGTGTACCTTCAATTAACTCCCAAACCTGTACGTCTTTCGATTGTAGGAGGAAACGGAAGATCTTGGATAAAACCTGTGCAGGTCACGGGGAGAACGTACAAACTCCGTACAGACAGCACCTGTGTTCAGGACCGAACCTGGGTCTCTGGCGCTGTAACTGCTGCACCACTATGGTACCCTAGATGAATTGCAGTCACTAAAGAAATTCCTCTTGCTCGTTACATTTTTCCATTCATTTACGAAGCTTGCCATATAGTTCAATCCTAATCGCCTTTAAATTTAAGCAGCATTAAAAAAAATATTTAACCTGATGGGTCTGGAGTCTAATATAGATCAGATCAGATGGAGGTGGCAGGATTCCTTTTGTGAATAACATGAATGACTTTCTGGAGAAAGGTAAACACAAAGTGTGGAGTAACTCATCCGATCAGGCAGCATGTGTAGGAAGGAATTGCAGATGCTGGTTTATGCCAAAGATAGACACAAAATGCTGCAGTAACTCAGCCAGACAGGCAGCATCTCTGGAGAGAAGGAATGGGTGATGTTTCGGATCGGGACCCTTCTTCAGTCCGAGATGCCGATTAACCCGCTGAGTTACTCCCTTGTGACTTTATTCGTGAACCAGTGTCCGTAGTTCCTTGTTTCTGAATGGCTTTCTAGTCTCACTGTTGCTCAGTTTTTAATACCAGTATTTTGTTACTTCAACTTAAATTCCCCAGCTACTTGATGGAATTTGAGTTTGTGTGTCTGCACACAGTCAGTCCTATCTGAATGAACATGCTGCCACAAAACACATTCTAACACACAGCTAAAAATCTAAGAACACTACCATGGTAATATATTAAAAAAAAATTAAATTGTTTGCAATGAAAAACATTTAAAAAATGTCCTAATGCCCAGTAAATACATTCATAATGAAAACAAATACCATCATTAATACAGAGGAGGAGTGTGTTAAACAGTACACTGTATGTCAAAGATGCTGGAGTAACTCAGGGGACAGGCAGCATCTCTGGAGAGAAGGAATGGGTAACGTTTCGGGTTGAGACCCTTCTCAGCAGGCCAGGCAGCATCTGCAGAGGGAAAAGGTTGGACAACCTATCAGGCTTCGACCCTTCCTCAGACTCAGGAGATGACCCAAAATGTTGTCTGTCCTTTTCCCTCCACATATGCTGCCTGACCTGCTGAGGTCCTCCAGTGTTTAAGAGGAACTGCAGATGCTGGAAAATCGAAGGTAGACAAAAATGATGGAGAAACTCAGCGGGTGCAGCAGCATCTATGGAGCGAAGGAAATAGGCAACGTTTCGGGCCGAAACGTTGCCTATTTCCTTCGCTCCATAGATGCTGCTGCGCCCGCTGAGTTTCTCCAGCATTTTTGTCTACCTGAGGCCCTCCAGTCCCACTTACGCGACTTTTCAGCAAACTGTCTGCAACCTTCAAGCTCGGGGGCACTCGCCTGAAAAACCGCGAGCTGGATCAACCGGCAGCGAAGAAATCACACACACACACACACACACACACACACACACACACACACACACACACACGCACGCACGCACGCACACACACACACACACACACATCGCAAAGTCGGGGGCCAAGGAAAGCGGGGGAGCGCTGTCTAAAATTCACACGGTGCAAAGCCAAGTTGATACCCACGATGAATGGAAAGGTTAAAGACGGCTGGCACAGTGTACGGTAGGTCCTTTAAAAGAGCGGGGGAGGGGGGGAGGGGAGAAGGGGGGGAGAAGGGAAGAGAAAGGGAGAAAAGGTGGGGGGGGGAGAAGAACTGGAGACACTTATAAGAAGCCAGACAACGTTTAATGCCAGATATATACGGCTGTGAAGTTTAGCGGGCATTTAACATTACCGGTCGGTTTTCATTGGTTCTGAAAACTCGTGCTTAAGTTTTTTTCCCCCCAATGAGCCACTTAAAATGCCCAGTCAGCAAAGGACATTACCTATGGTTACCTCGACTACCTACAACAACATGGTGACCCCACTTCCACTGCACTACGAGTTCAAGAATATTGATTTTATCTCCATGCCGACCAATCTTTACTCGCAGAAAATTTTTCAGCTCGTTGAAACATTTTCCGTGACCAAACTGAGGCCGCGAGTGGTGACCACTATGTGGGGACTCCTCTCGACCATGAAGGGGACCTACCAGTGACCACCTACGACCATGTGTCGACCATGCTGCGAGCTGGTGGCGAGCGCAAACTCTCCTAAACTCGCAAATAAGGTCGCCATAGTGGGACAGGCCCTTTATGCTTCAAATTCCTGCATCAGCACTCTCCTGTGTCTTAATGTTAGGTTAACAAGTTCACTTTTTTTTTTAAATAGCAGACTAAAATCTCATAAAATATAAATCTAAAAATCACATTAAACTCAGTACACAAAAATAAAAAGTTATAATTATATTCACATTATTTGTTCACTTTTAATAATTTCGTCCAACAGCGGAATGAGGTTTGTCGGTCTGCAATGTTTGTGTCGAACATGATGCCAAGTTAAACTGATCTCATCTGCCTTCATCCAAATCTCTCTATTCCCACACTTCCATGTGTTTATCCTAAGACCTCTTAACAGTCACAATCTCCGCCACCACCCCTGGCAATGAGTTCCAGGCCTTCCACCTCTCTCTGTGCGAAAACACTTGCCTCATACATCTCCATTAAACTTTCCCCCCTCTCGCCTTAAAGCAATGTCCTCCAGTGTGGGAAAACCCATTTCCATATCTGTTTGTGTTGGAAACACATTTCCTTATCTATCGAAGTGGGGTCCCTGGCACTGTAAGGCAGCAACTCTACCGCTGCACCATCGTGCTGCAAAATCATTTATTAATATGCATTGTTATTTATTCATTGTGTGTTGGTGGGTATAATGTTTCGAGAGCTGCAGCATGAAAACAGGCCCTTCGGCCCACCGAATACATGCTGACCATCGATCCCCCATTCTGACTATTGAATTGAATGGAATACATTGTAGTCTCATGTGACAAGTCACCGTGAAATTCTTTGCTTGCACACCCAAGGCAAATAGGCGCCCATAAATGGCACTGACAAAGTTACAAAGAACCCTCGCGTCAGGTCCCACTTTGTTCTCCTCCCATCCCTCTCTTCGAGGGGATCCCCTAACGTAGGATCCCCCAATGTCCAGTGTTCTTCCCCCTCCCTCATGATGGTCCCCCCACGTCGGGTCCTCCATTGTCCAGTGTCCCCCCCCCTTCCCCTCACGATGTCCCCCCCCCCCCACGCCGTTTCCCCCTTCGATCCTTCCCTCGTTCTATGTTCTATGTAATCTAGTTCTATGTAATCCCACTTTCACCTCCACTCCCCAAGCAGGAGTGGTCAATTTTACAGAGGCTGATCAACACACAAATCCGCACGTCTTTGAGAGCGACCTGGAGGAAACCCGCACGGTCACAGGGAGAACGTGCAAACTCCATACAGAGGTATTGAACCCGGGTCTCCGGTGCTGTGAGGCAGCAGCTCCACCAGCTGCACCACCTCTTTTGTGAGCAAGTAATAAACGTGTTTGCGATGAGGCGAAGTTTTGACAACTGCATTCGACACACTTGAAATGTCTTCCATATTCACCTTGTGGTTGGTGAAGCTGGCATTCAAATAGAATCATTCAGAATGAAATCAGTGATTACTCAACCGTCCAGATGACATTTCAGATAAAAACTTCTCTTTTCAATCAAGCTTTTGGCTGACATTACTTCTTCTGATGACATTGTAAACATTACCTATATTCTCTTGTATTGATCTCAGTATACCCTTGTGTGCTCATATAGTATATGGGACTGTATTTGACCTCAGTGGTTTTGTATTTTGTCCTTTTACACTCTCATGTTTTTATTTTTAATTTTATATAAATCTGAGCTTTTTCTGCTATTAACTGCCTGTGTCCTCACTGTTTTCAATTGTATTTTTGTTTCGACCTGTGTTTTTGTGGAAAGCACTTTGGGTTGCATTCAATTGCATGAAAAGTGCTATGTAAATAAAGTTATTATTATTATTATTATTAAGGTAATGTTTCAGGTCAGTGATCCTCCTGCGAGATCGTTCATGAGGAATCTTGATCGACAATGACCATTGTTTATGTTATGGGGTGATTCAGGCTACTGGCTTTGACTCAAGGGATGAGGATGTACTCTGAGGTATACAACGAGCTGAGGTATACAATGTGCTGATGGTAGAAGTAGATTTCTTCTTAAGCTGCACAATTGATGTTTTCTTCAATGACAACTGTGCAACAGTCGTCATATTTAGAAATTGGTATCTGGTAGCCCAGCCATTTCTGTTGAGGAAGAGAAAAAGCTCAGGTTAATACATCTGCGTTTAGTTTACTGGTGGTGTCGCAGAAGAAGACCGTTTAGTTTCAACATACAGCGTGGAAACTGGCCCTTCGGACCACCGAGTTCAGCCTGACCTTCGACCGCCCTCATCTATCATCAATCATCGACAATCGATCACAGTGGCGCAGCGGTAGAGTTGCTGCCTTAAAGCCCTGTCCAACTGTACGAGTTCATTCAAGAGCTCTCCCGAGTTTAAAAAAAATCAAACCCGTGGTAAGTATGTAGAATGAACGTAGCGGGTACGTCGGAGCGTGGGGACGTCTCTTAGCGGCTCGTAACGCTAACGGCAGGTACTCGGGAAGACTCGCGAACGGCAGGTAAGCTCGGGAAGACTGGTGAAGATTTTTCAACATGTTGAAAAATGTCCACGAGAGCCCCAAGTACCTGCGAGCGGCCATTACCGAGTTCGAATCAGAGCAAACTCGGGAGAACTCTTTGAATGACCTCGTACAGAGGGTCAGGGCCATTACAGCGCCTCAGACCCAGGTTCGATCCCGACCACAGGTGCTATCTGTACGGAATTTTACGCTCTCCCTATGACCATGTGGGTTTTTTCCCCATGTGCTCCGGTTTCCTCCGACATTCCGCAGGATTATAGGTTAATTGACTTTTGTAGAATCATAAATTGTCCCTAGTGTGTAGGATAGTGTACAGGGATCATTAGTTGGCACAGAGTTGGTGGGCCGAAAGGCCTGTTTCCACGCTGTTTCTAGTATTTGACATTTCCATCCTGGGAAAAAGTTTTGACTTTCAACCGTATATACAGCCGTACGCAATGGTATATTGATCTATCAGGTTTCCCCTCAACCTCTGGTGCTCCAGAGCAAACTATCCAAGTCTGTCTAACCTCTCCTTCTACCTACTACCCAATAATCAAGGCATCATTCTGGTAAAGGAGAAACAAGGAACTACAGATGCGGTTTATACCAAAGATAGACACAAATTGCTGGAGTCAGGCAGCATCTCTGGAGAAAAAGGATGGGTGATGTGATGTCTCATTGAGGACCCAAACATCATCCATCCTTTTTCTCCAGAGATACTGCCTGACCCGCTGAGTTACTCAAGCACAATGTTTGTATCATTCTGGTAAAACCTCGTTTACACCCTTTCCAAAGCCTCCACATCCTTCTTGTATGAACTGCATGCAACATCAACTGTGGCCGAACTGAAGTCCCCTGAAGCTGCATCATAGATTTTTTACTTTTATACTCAATTCTACAGCCAATGAAGACAAGCATACTATGTGCCTTCTTTACCACTCTGTCCACTAATGTTGCCATTTGCAGGGAGTTGTGGACTTGGACTCCAATATCCCTCTATACATATATGCTTAAGAAAGCCTCTTGCCCAGAGTAGGGGAATCGAGGACCAGAGGACATAGGTTCAAGGTGAAGCGGAAAAGATTTTATCAGTTTTTGAGGGGTAACTTTTTCGCACAAAGGGTGGTGGGTGTATGGAATTAGCAGCCAGAAGAGGTAGTTGAGACTGGGACTACCCCATGTTTAAGAACCAATTAGACAGGTACATGGATAGGACAAGTTTGGAGGAATATGGACCAAGCGCAGGCAGGTGGGATTAGTGTGGCTGGGACATGTTGGCCAGTGTGGGCAAGTTGGGCCGAAGGGCCTGTTTTCATACTGTATCACTCTGTGACTATGACTCTTAGGGATCTTGCCATTAATTGTATATATTTCATTGAAACTATAAGTTGCTTGGCTAATGAAGCATTACATCCATCTCTAATGCCCCTGTCCCACTTAGGGAACCTGAACGGAAACCTCTGGAGACTTTGCGCCCCACCCAAGGTTTCCGTGCGGTTCCCGGAGGTGTTTGTCAGTCTCCCTACCTGCTTCCACTACCTGCAACCTCCGGCAATCACCTGCAACCTCCGGGAACCGCAGGGAAACCTTGGGAGGGGCGCTACGTCTCCAGAGGTTTCCATTCAGGTTTCCTAATGCCCCTGTCCCACTTATACTCAATCAATTATTGGTTGTGGAATATCAGGCTTTTTACTTGACTACCAACCTGAAAATCACCGTTGTGTTCCTCAAACAATTCTTTGAACTTCCTCTGAGGATCAGGTACAGGGCGGAACATAATGATTTTGTACCTAAGCAATGTTAAATATATTAATTCATTTCATGTACATTTCAACATTTTAAACGATTTTGCACATCAACATGGAAGAAAGTTTGAAGTAGGCCTCGAATTATCAAGATAATTCCTTGAAAGTAACATCACAGGTAGATAGGGTGGTCAAGAAGGCTTTCAGCACATTGGCCTTCATCAGGATTAAGTATAGAAGGTCATGTTACAATAGGAGGTCATGTTACATTTTAATTTAGTTTTGTTTTAGTTTTGTTTAGGAAACAGGCCCTGCGGCCCACTGAGTCCGCACCGACCAGAAATCCCTGCACATTAACACTATCCTACACATACGAGGGACAATTTACATTGATACTAAGCCAATCAACCTACAAACCTGTACGTCTTTGGAGTGTGGGAGGAGACCAAAGATCTCTGAGAAAACCGGGGAAGGTTACAGGGAGAATGTACAAACTCCATTCAGACAGCACCCATAGTCGGGATCGAACCCGGGTCTCTGGCGCTGTAAGACAGCAAGTCTAGCACTGCACCACTGTACAGTTGTACAGGTCATTATAGGAGGTCACGTAACAGTTGTGCCTAAGGTTGCCAACTGTCCCGTATTAGCCGGGACATCTCGTATATATTGGGCTAAATTGGTCTGTCCCTTGGCCCGTCTTTGACTGCTACTACCGGGTCGAGGGGACTGTCGGGTCAGAGCGCCGCGTCCGGACCCGCCTCACCCGTCCCGATGTAGTGCAGCCCATGGAGTGCAGCAGCAGCAGCAGCGCCTCACCCACGGCCCCGTTAGTCGGCAGCCCGGCCAGCTGTCCGACCTTCGGACCTTCGCTTACCACTGACACCATCACCACCCCTCCCTCATCATGGCCGAACATCGGTTCAAAAGTTGGACGGGGTGCCGGACTTTGCGTGCAGCAGAACACAAAGACCAGCCGGTGGACCAGTTAAGGAGTCTTGGCCCGGTCCGCGCGACCTGGGCCAAAACTCCTCAGGTGGCCCGCCGGCTGGGCTTTGTGTGTTGTCCAGCACCTGGGCCAACTCATCATTCACACAGCCACAGCCGAGTCGGACAACGAATTGCCGTCGGGAATGTGTCCCTAATTTTGACCTTTTGTCCCTCATTTGGGAGTGAGAAAGTTGGCAACCCTAGTTGTGCAGGTCATTGGTGAGACCATAATTGGAGTATTGTGTTCAGTTTTGGTCACCCTGTTATAGGAAACCTTAAACCTATGTCCTCTGGTTCTTGATTCCTTAACTCTGCATGAAAGGCGCTATGCATTTACCCTATCTAATAGAAACATAGAAACATAAACAATAGGTGCAGGAGTAGGCCATTTGGCCCTTCGAGCCTGCACCGCCATACAATATGATCATGGCTGATCATCCAACTCAGTATCCTGTACCTGCCTTCTCTCCATACCCCCTGATCCCTTTAGCCACAAGGGCCACATCTAACTCCCTCTTAAATATAGCCAATGAACTGGCCTCAACTACCTTCTGTGGCAGAGAATTCCAGAGATTCACCACTCTCTGTGTGAAAAATGTTTTTCTCATCTCGGTCCTAAAAGACTTCCCCCTTATCCTTAAACTGTGACCACTTGTTCTGGACTTCCCCAACATCGGGAACAATCTTCCTGCATCTAGCCTGTCCAACCCCTTCAGAATTTTGTAAGTTTCTATCAGATCCGCCCTCAATCTTCTAAATTCTAGTGAGTACAAGCCGAGTCTATCCAGTCTTTCTTCATATGAAAGTCCTGACATCCCAGGAATCAGTCTGGTGAACCTTCACTGTACTCCCTCTATGGCAAGAATGTCTTTCCTCAGATTAGGAGACCAAAACTAATGATCTCATGATTTTATACATCTCCATAAGACCACCCCCCCCATTCTACTGCACTCCATGCATGGAGTCCCAGCCTGCTCAACCTCTCCCCGTAGCCCAGACCCTCGATCCCTGCCAACTACCTTGTAAATCTTCTCTGCACCCTTTCCAAATTGACAACATCTTTCCTATAACAAGCTGCCCAGAACTGAACACAATACTCTAAATGCGGCCTCACCAACGTCTTATATAACTGGAACATGACCTCTCAACTTCTATACTGAATACTCTGACTGACGAAGGCCATTATGTCAAAAGCCTATCTGACGACTTTCTTAGCCAAATGCCTCTGAACAAATTGTTGGCATACATTTGACAGAAGATTGTCAAGTTGGTTCCTGTGACTGGGGTGGGGTAGACACCTTGCCAATTTTACGATGAACTTGAGCCAGGTTGCCAAAATGGTGCCTAAGATGGCGACAAGTTGCGTGCTGGCCACAGAAGCAGATCTACAATCACATATTACAATCGCTCCACACTCTTAAATCTCTATTCCTGCAGCAACATACAGTATCTCACTTGAGTAAAGCACACGGCATTGGGGGTTCAGTATTGATGTGGATAGAGAACTGACTGGCAAACAGGAAGCAAAGAGTAGGAGTAAACGGGTCCTTTTCACAATGACAGGCAGTGACTAGTGGGGTACCGCAAGGCTCAGTGCTGGGACCCCAGCTATTTACAATATATATTAATGATCTGGATGAGGGAATTGTAGGCAATATCTCCAAGTTTGCGGATGACACTAAGCTGGGGGGCAGTGTTAGCTGTGAGGAGGATGCTAGGAGACTGCAAGGTGACTTGGATAGGCTGGGTGAGTGGGCAAATGTTTGGCAGATGCAGTATAATGTGGATAAATGTGAGGTTATCCATTTTGGTGGCAAAAACAGGAAAGCAGACTATTATCTAAATGGTGGCCGACTAGGAAAAGGGGAGATGCAGCGAGACCTGGGTGTCATGGTACACCAGTCATTGAAAGTGGGCATGCAGGTGCGGCAGGCAGTGAAGAAAGCGAATGGTATGTTAGCTTTCATAGCAAAAGGATTTGAGTATAGGAGCAGGGAGGTTCTACTGCAGTTGTACAGGGTCTTGGTGAGACCACACCTGGAGTATTGCGTACAGTTTTGGTCTCCAAATCGGAGGAAGGACATTATTGCCATAGAGGGAGTGCAGAGAAGGTTCACCAGACTGATTCCTGGGATGTCAGGACTGTCTTATGAAGAAAGACTGCATAGACTTGGTTTATACTCTCTAGAATTTAGGAGATTGAGAGGGGATCTTATAGAAACTTACAAAATTCTTAAGGGGTTGGACAGGCTAGATGCAGGAAGATTGCTCCTGATGTTGGGGAAGTCCAGGACAAGGGATCACAGCTTAAGGATAAGGGGGAAATCCTTTAAAACCGAGATGAGAAGAACTTTTTTCACACAGAGAGTGGTGAATCTCTGGAACTCTCTGCCACAGAGGGTAGTCGAGGCCAGTTCATTGGCTATATTTAAGAGGGAGTTAGATGTGGCCCTTGTGGCTAAGGGAATCAGAGGGTATGGAGAGAAGGCAGGTACGGAATACTGAGTTGGATGATCAGCCATGATCATATTGAATGGCCGTGCAGGCTCGAAGGGCCGAATGGCCTACTCCTGCACCTAATTTCTATGTTTCTATGTTTCTATGTTTGAACTAGATACACTGAAAATGGTTTGATTGTAATCATGTATTGTCTTTCCGCTGACTGGATAGCACGCAACAAAAGCTTTTCACTGTATCTCGGTACACATGACATAGAAACATTGAAACATAGAAAATATGTGCAGGAGTAGGCCATTTGGCCTTTCGAGCCGCACCGCCGTTCAATGTGATCATGGCTGATCATCCAAAATTAGTAGATAGACACAAAACGCTGGAGTAACTCAGCGGGACAGGCAACAGCTCTAGAGAGAAGGAATAGGTGACGTTTCGGATCGAGGCCCTTCTTCAGACCAAAATCATTACCCCGTTCTTGCTTTTTCCTCATATCCCTTGATTCCTTTAGCCCTGAGAGCTAAATCTAACTCTGTCTTGAAAACATCCAGTGGATTGGTCTCCACTGCCTTCTGTAGCAGAGAATTCCACAGATTCACAAATCTTTGGGTTAAAATTGTTTTCCTCATCTCAGTCCTAAATGGCCTACCCCTTATGCTTAAACTGTGCCCCCCCTGGTTCTGGATTCCACCAACATTGGGAACATTGTTCCTGCATATAACCTGTCCAATCCATTAAGAATTTTAACTAACAGTTAAGTGACAAAAAACTAAACTGTAAGCTGTAGAACCCCATCGAAGTTCAAGGCTGTTGACTTAGTCAAGGCATGTGTGGGGGATTGCTGCAATTCTCAGGAACCAAATCACAGAGAGACTCTGTCAAGATGTAAAGGACACAAAATGCTGGAGTAACTCAGCGGGACAGGCAGCATCTCTGGAGAGAAGGAATGGGTGACTTATTGGGTCGAGACCCTTCTTCAGACTGGTTAGGGCTATGAGTAACGAGGGATATACATAGAAACATAGAAAAATAGAAAATAGGTGCAGGAGTAGGCCATTCGGCCCTTCGAGCCTGCACCGCCATTCAATATGATCATGGCTGATCATCCAACTCAGTATCCTGTACCTGCCTTCTCTCCATACCCCCTGATCCCTTTAGCCACAAGGGCCACATCTAACTCCCTCTTAAATATAGCCAATGAACTGGCCTCAACTACCTTCTATGGCAGCGAATTCCACAGATTCCCCGCTCTCTGTGTGAAAAATGTTTTTCTCATCTCGGTCCTAAAAGATTTCCCCCTTTATCCTTAAACTGTGACCCCTTGTTCTGGACTTCCCCAACATCGGGAACAATCTTCCTGCATCTAGCCTGTCCAACCCCTTAAGAATGTTGTAAGTTTCTGTAAGATCCCCCCTCAATCGTCTAGATGATGATTTGGAGAGATAAAGAACAATGAATAAAAGATATCCAAAAAAGTTACGATGATAAAGGGAACGGGCAAGGTAACTTTTTTGCGTATCTTTTATTCCTTGTTCTTTATCTCTCCACATCATCATCTATATCCCTCGTTACCCATAGCCCTAACCAGTCTGAAGAAGGGTTTTAGACCCGAAACGTCACCCATTCCTTCTCTCCAGAGATGCTGCCTGTCCCGCTGAGTTACTCCAGCTTTTTGTGTCTATTTTCGGTTTGAACCAGCATCTGCAGTTCCTTCCTATACAAGGTGTAAAGGATGTTCTTTTAGGAAGGAGATGAGGAGAACTTTCTTTATTCAAAGAGTGGCGAATCTGTGGAGTTCTTTTCGACAGAGGGCTGTGGAGGCCAAGTCAGTGGATATATTTAAGGCAGAGATAGATAGTTTCTTCATTAGTACGGTGTCAGGGGTTATGGGGAGAAGGCAGGAGAATGGGGTTAGGAGGGAGAGATAGATCAGCCATGATTGAATGGTGGAGTAGAGTTGATGGGCCGAATGGCTTAATTCTACTCCTATCACTTATGATCTTATGAAGATGGGAGTAGGTGCACAAATCAAGAAGTATTTATACTGTAATAAATCTTTGGGTGTGGAGTTACCTTCTGAAAATTATTCTTAGAAGCAGTCCTGCCAATACAAGGATTATAATGAATACAAGCACAAATATGCGGCCATTAAACGTCTTCTTGGGCTCTGTAAGTAAACATTATTATAGGTCATAATGGATATTTCAAGTTGTTACATTTATTGTCACATTTAGTTTATAGATACAGTGCCAAAACAGGCCCTTCGGCCCATCGATCCATGCACATTAACATCATCCTACACACACTAGGGACAATTTACATCAATGCCAAGCCAATGCACCTACAAACATGTACTTCTTTGGAATGTGGGAGGAAACCAAAGTTCACGGAGAAAACCCACGCAGGTCACGGGGAGAAGGTACAAACTCCATACAGACAGCACCCGTAGTCGGGATCGAACCCGGGTCTCCGGCGCTGTGAGCATTGTATGGCAGCAGCTCTACAGCTGTGCCACCAAACCGAGAATATGCAAAAGTACAGTGTGTTGTTTGTCTTGTTGTAAGTCTTGTTTATTACTTGTTTGGAATTGTCGATGCTTCTTGTTTCAAATATGTTGTTGCAGGGAAGGAGCTAAGTCCAATACTAAAAAGACTTATACTACAACTAAAGAACATGAAAATGCTCAAATAATTGAGGTTAGGAATGGGACGACTCTAAGCTAGTCCATTCCGTGGGGATGAAGAGTAACAGAAAATTCCAGTATTTTCTGTGGACCTTGTAGCACCCTAGTTACTCCCTCTTCTCCCCTCGCCAATCAGACAAAAGGTTTAGAATTGTGAAAACGCACAGCTCCAGATTCAGGGACAGTTTCTTCCCAACTGTCATCATGTAATTGAACCATCCCATCACAAGCAGAAGCAGTCCTGAACTACTAGCTACTTCATTGGTGACCCTCAGACTATCTTCGATTGGACATTACTGGCTTTACCTTGCACTAAACGTTATTCCCTTATCATGTATGCATAACTGCAAATGGATCGATTGTAATCATGCATTGTCTTTCCGCTGACTGGATAGCACGCAACAAAAGCTTTTCACTGTACCTCGGTACATGCGACAATAAACTAAACTGAAACTGAAGATTGTAGGGAGGGAATACAGACATGTTTTTTTGTAAAAGTGCTAAACTGGTTTAGGCTGTTGTAGGCTACATGTTGCAAACTAGTGTAAAATCTATGGCTACATCCATCAAACATCATGCTTGAGGACACAAAATGCTGTAGTAACTCTGTGAGTTAAGCCCCTGTCCCACTTAGGAAACCTGAACGGAAACCTCTGGAGACTTTGTGCCCCACCCCATGCGGTTTCCGTGCGGTTCCCGGAGGTTTTTGTCAGTCTTCCTAATGGTCGAAAGTGGTTTCCTCTTCTTCTATGTTCCGGTGATTATTTCAAAAATTCAAAACTGGCCGCGACAAAAAATAGGTTGCCGTTTTAAAAATCGGTCATTTTTTAGTCGAAGCCGGTTGCGATGCTAGTTGAAGGTGGTTGCCGGAGGTTGCAGGTAGTGGAAGGTAAGACTACCTTCCACTACCTTGGTAAGACCTTCCACTACCTTGGGTGGGGCGCAAAGTCTCCAGAGGTTTCCGTTCAGGTTTCCTAAGTGGGACAGGGGCTTAGGCAACAACCCTGGAGAACATGGGTAGGTGACTTTCGGGTCAAGTCCCTTCTTCAGGCTGCATTTTTATCGATAATCATTTCCAACATGCTTTATCTGATGACTGAAACCTTCTCTTGCTCCCTCCCTTCCCTACATGGCAATTGGCCAATATTATAAGTCAAACCAATATTGGCCAATATTAAAAATAGCTGGAGATGGTGAATAATGACCAAGTGAACAATTGTTTCAAAGGACAGGCACAGAAATGATGAACTCAACAGTCCCCTGTGATGCTGCGATCCTATTGTTTGATTCTTTATGGGGCAAAGGCAGGAGAATGAGGTTGAGAGTGAGGGATAGATCAGCCAAGATTGAATGACGGTGTTGATTTGATGGGCTGAATGGCCTAATTCTGCTCCTTATGAACTTATTGACCACTTATTGCCTTTTTCCAAATAATTGGTTCTACAATAATCCATACGTTTTGCTTTTGAAGAGCCAATAAAACAATTTAGAAGAAGTAGATAGAGTGTCTAGGAACAGACGGCACAGGCTCAGAATAAAAGGATGAATCTTTAGATTCTGGGGCAATGAACTATGGTCCTAGACTCTCCAACTAATGTAAACATGCTCTCCACTTCCACTAGAACCAAGCCTTTGGTAAGTTTCAATGAGGTTTCAATAAATATTTTACCTGGCATTAATGGTGGAAAGTGCCAGTGCTTTGAAATCTCTAATGACGGTTAAAAAAGGGAGAACACAGATTTGGGTGTCATGATAGACAGTGGTTGAAGAACGAAACCTTACCAAAAAATGCTTCATTGCTCCAGTCACTCCAATACTTGCTTTCCCCGCAGCCTTTCATCTTCATTCGCACTTTCACTGAGAAACGCTTCAAAGAGTTGGCATTAATGAGGATAAACTTAGTGTCACTTTTAACATGGAGTATCTGAAAGAAAGTGAAACAATTAGTCACATTATTTTTAGTTCAGTGTACTGTCACGTGTATCGAGGTACAGTGAAAAGATTTTTTTGCTTGCCAACCAGTCAGTGGAAAGACAACAAATGATGACAATCGAGCCATAAACAGTGTACAGATACATGATAAGGGAATAACATTGAGTGCAAGGTATAAGGCACTAATGTCAATGCAAACGTAGTCCAAGGGTCGATAAATTGAAATCTACACAATGGGAGGTTTTAACCAGGTGAATTGTTTGACTGTGTAACTTGCTACTCTAGAGATTTTGGAGTTTAGAGATACAGCGTGGAAGCAGGCCCTTTGGCCCACCGCGTTTACGCTGACCAGCGATCACCCCTATACGTTCCATCCTGCATACTGGAGACAAATCGCAGAGGCCAATTTACCTAAAAACCTGCACGTCTTTGGAATGTGGGAGGAAACCGGAGCACCCGGAGAAAACCCACGCGGTCACAGGGGGGCAGTACAGACAGCACCTGTCGTCAGGATCGAACCACAGTCTCTGGAGCTGTAAGACAGCAACTTTACTGCTGCGCCACCGTGCCATTCTATAGGTAGTTTAGGTCGTTCACTAGGTGGTTTAGACATAATGTCAACATAATATTGGTATTGGTTTATGATTGCCACATATGTGGTCCTTGTGGCTAAAGGGATCAGGGGGTATGGAGAGAAGGCAGGTATGGGATATTGAGTTGGATGATCAGCCATGATCATTTTGAATGGCGGTGCAGGCTGGAAGGGCCGAATGGCCTATTATACAATTATCATACAATTATACAATTATATATTGTCATTTGAACCTCAAATGAAGTTCAAACGAAATTTGGTTTCTGCAGTCATACAACAAGCAAAGAACCAAGACAACTTGGACCTGAAAATGGTGCCAAACTGGCGACTCTGTATTCTGTCTGAGTGTTCTACTGCGGTACACTTGTACTGTATCTGAGATGCTTATCTAAGATGTATCTAAGTGCTGATGAATAGTGATACTTGCACTAAACTGCATACAAAAATGCATTTCATGTCACGGTACATGTGATAAATAAAGCGATAGGGTGAGATAAAATATGGAGAAAGAGAGACTTAGAAATGGATAGAAACACCAACATTGATCAGATAGGTCCAATGGCTTGTTTCTGTGCCTTGAATTCTAGGCAGTTCCAATTTACAACTGTCTAATATATTACTAGTTGACAGTATGGATTGATACAAAGGCAGAAAATTAGGATAACGGAAAATATTCCTTTGAAATTGCAGCTTCATATTTTGCTGCCTTTTAATTTATTCCACTGTTCCGTTCTCTTAATGTGAAATACATTCTATTTTAATAAGGTAGAAATTGTCTCTCAATAAGCAAGGAGTGAAATGTCATTGTGGATAGATTGAATGTGAAGGCCAAAAGAGCCATGAATGTAAGGAATGGGGAGGTATACTTGAGGGGCTGAATTGATATATCCTGGTCCCAATTTGTGGGACAAAGACACGGCGTGCTGGAGTAACTCAACGGGTCAGGTAGCATCTGTTGTTCAAGATGTGGACTCTTTACATCGGCGAGACCAAACGTAGACTGAGCGAACATTTCACTGAACACCTTCGCTCACAGACCGCCTGGGACTACCTGATCTCCTGGTTCCTAAACACTTACATTTCCTCTTCCCAAGGTCCCCTCCATTGTCAGAGTGAGGCTAAATGCAAATTAGAGGAGCAGCATTTTATATTTTGCTTGAGTAGGTTGTAGCAATATTGATTTCCCTAACTTCAAGTAACCACTGCATCTCCTCTCTCTCCATCCCTTCCCCACCCAAGTATTTTGTTTTCCTGTTTCGTATTTCTGTTTACTTTATCATCGTTACTTGTTTGCATATCTTTCACTCATTTGTTCGATTTCTCTCTACATCATCGTCTATATCTCCCGTTCCCCTTTCCCGTGACTTTCAGTCTGAAGAAGGATCTCGACCCGAAACGTCACCCATTCCTTCTCTCCAGAGATGCTGCCTGTCCCGCTGAGTTACTCCAGCATGTTGTGTCTATCTTTGGGTCAGGCAGCATCCCTGGAGAACATGGATGGGTGATGCGATGGGTCGGGACCGTTTTGAAGGGTCAATGTTCTCCAGGGATGCTGCCTGATCCTCTGAGTTACTCCAGCACTGTGCCTTTGTTCTGTGAACCAGCACCTGTGGTTCCTTGTTCCTCATTTATGGATTTGCCTACTTTACCTCAATGTTATTCTCGTCCAATTCCGTGAGTTGCAACTGGTATACCAGGCAATGATTGTTAATAACGCAACCTGAAGGCTTCTCCCATGTCACAGTTAGGTTTGATGAGATCTCAACGTTGAATGGCGGATTGTTTTTCTCTGAAAATCAAGAACAGAAATAGATATTCCCAATCCCTTGACTGTTTAATAGATACATAGAAAATAGGTGCAGGAGTAGGCCATTCGGCCCTTCGAGCCTGCACCGCCATTCAATATGATCATGGCTGATCATCCAACTCAGTATCCTGTACCTGCCTTCTCTCCATACCCCCTGATCCCTTTAGCCACAAGGGCCACATCTAACTCCCTCTTAATTATAGCCAATGAACTGGCCTCAACTACCCTCTGTGGCAGAGAGTTCCAGAGATTCACCACTCTCTGTGTGAAAAAGTTTCTTCTCATCTCGGTCGTAAAAGGCGACATACCCGGATGCAATTAGTTTAGTCTTTAATTTAGTTTAGTTCAGAGATACAGTGTGGAAACAGGCCCTTCGGCCCATCGAGTCTGTGCTGACCAGCAATCCCCACACATTCTCACTCCCCACCAACATCCTCAGGACTTTCTACAGGGGCACGGTGGAGTCTGTACTCACGTACTGCATAAACACGTGGTACTCCAACTGTAGCTGCTCAGACAGGAAGTCTCTGCAGAGAGTAGTGAGGGGAGCAGAGAGGATCATTGGCGTCTCCCTACCCTCGGTACAAGAACTGTTCCAGAGCCGCTGCCTGAAAAAAGCTCTGAGAATAGCTAAGGACAAACTGCACCCCCTCCACACACATCTGGATCTCCTGCCATCAGGCAAGAGATACCGCAGCATCAAAGCCCGGACAACCAGACTGCTAAACAGCTTCCTACCACAGGCTGTGAGGCTGCTAAACAGTCACTCTGTACTCACAGTCACCTGATTCTGCGGCTTTGCACTGACATTATAATAACTCTGGCACTGGCCATTCAAATCAGCTGCCCTGGACATTTTAATGATTGGTTTTACTGTATTTTAATGTTGCTGTTTTACTTGCTTTTAACTATTTATACTGTTTCATCAGGGACTGGGTTGTTTTTTATTGTTATTATGTGTGAAATGTTTTAAGTTTCATGTGCGATGCTCCGGTATTCCCTGGGAAACGTCTTCTCATTTTGCACTGTCCAAATGTTGCTTTGCAAGATGACAATAAAGGTTGATTTGATTTGATTGGATTAGCACTATCCAACACGCACTAGGGACAATTTTACATTTATACCAAGCCAATTAACCTACAAAGTTGTACGTCTTTGCAATGTGGGAGGAAACTGAAGATCTCAGAGAAAACTCATTTAGGTCATGGGGAGAACATACTAACTCTGTGCAGACACCCCCATAGTCGGGATCGAACCCGGGTCTCTGGTGCTGCAAGCACTGGAAGGCAGAAACTCTACCGCTGCGCCACCGTGCTACCCAATTATCAATCGAAAGTCATATGATTATCATACCAATCTTCCGTGGAATAACCTCTGTGTAATAGGGCCTAATTGGTGAAGAATTATTTGATCCATTGATGCATATTAGGACACCCTCACTGGGATCAATCCCATTTTCACCAATATGACAGCCTTGTCTTCCATCCAAGTCTGTATAGTAATGAGCACATTTTATTTCGACGTCTTCCTGTCTTGGAGAGAATAGGTTCAAAGTTAGTGGAAAGAATTTATCACCAGCCTACGTGGTGTTATAAGTTATTGTGTACTCATGTTGTATACTTACTTGCAATACATTTTATAACGTGTACCAGTTGGAACTTTCTTTCCAGGTCGCCATGTACAATTCATGAACGTGTTGTTGTACAGAACACACGAAAAGTTGGATACTAATGTTTCTGGATCACCTGTATCAATAGCACAAGTAGTAGATTGATCAAACATATTTCATTATTAACGTTCAAGGAAGAGTTTTACCCCATTAGTTCAATTCAGTTCAGTTTCAGTTTAGTTTATTGTCACGTGTACTGAGGTACAGTGAAAAGCTTTTGGTGCGTGCTAACCAGTCAGCGGAAAAACAATACATGATTCCAATGAGTTTGTAAACATATTTGATATCAGCCATGATCATATTGAATGGCGGTGCAGGCTCGAAGGGCCGAATGGCCTACTCCTGCACCTATTTTCTATGTTTCTATGTTTTCTACAAGGGAATAATATTCCATGCAAGGTACAGCCAGCAAAGTCCGATCAAGGATACTCCGAGCATCACCAAAGAGGTAGATAGTAGTTCAACACTGGTCTCTGGTTGTGGTAGGATGGTTCAGTTGCCTGGTAACAGCTGGGATGAAACTGGTACACTGGAAATCTAGGTTCATGTAACAATAATATCAAACCACAGAAATAGTGAAAGGCCTGGATAGAGTGGATGTGGAAAGGATGTTTCCACTAGTGGGAGAGTAAGGACCAGAGGTCATAGACTCAGAATAAAAGGACGCCTCTTTAGGAAGGAGATGAGGAGGAATTTCTTTAGTCAGAGGGTGGGGAATCTGTGGAATTCATTGCCGCAGATGGCTGAGGATGCCAAGTCAATGGACATTTTTAAGGCAGAGATAGATAGATTCTTGATTCGTACGGGTGTTAGGGTTTACAGTGTGTGAGAAGGCAAAAGAGTGGGGTTAGGAGCGAGAGATAGATTAACTATGATTGAATGGCGGAGTCGACTTGGTTGCCTAATTCTGCTCCTATCACTGATGATGTTATGAACTGATGATGCATGATCATATAACCATATAACCATATAACAATTACAGCACGGAAACAGGCCATCTCGGCCCTACAAGTCCGCGCCGAACAATTTTTTTTCCCTTAGTCCCACCTGCCTGCACAACATACCTGATGGTGGTATCTCCATTACAGTCCAGTTGCTGCCTTTGAATTTGACGCCTTGTGTGGCCACATTTTTAATTCGTACAGAAACGCCCCTATGTAATTCAAACTTGTTTTCGAACTCTGGGTCATCTAGTCTGGATTCCTGTGACACAAGATAGAAAAGTTAGTGTGAAGATCATCCTTCAACATATTGTTAAGTACCTTTCACATGCGTTTTTATTCTGACAGATAAGTACCAGAAATATTACTATTGCATTCTTTGAAATCAAAGCTATGCCACAGGAACATCCAGAATTGGGGACACATGGTGATTTGAACCTTGGGCAGGCTGGTGGCTCAGCAGACGGTGGCTCAGCAGACGGTGAGGATTTTAATTTAGTTCAGAGATACATAGAAACATAGAAACATAGAAAATAGGTGCAGGAGTAGGCCATTCGGCCCTTCGTGCCTGCAATCAATATGATCATGGCTGATCATCCAACTCAGTATCCTGTACCTGCCTTCTCTCCATACCCCCTGATCCCTTTAGCCACAAGGGCCACATCTAACTCCCTCTTAAATAAATATAGCCAATGAACTGGCCTCAACTACCTTCTGTGGCAGAGAATTCCACAGATTCACCACTCTCTGTGTGAAAAATGTTTTTCTCATCTCGGTCCTAAAAGATTTCCCCCTTATCCTTAAACTGGGACCCCTCGTCCTGGACTTCCCCAACATCGGGATTAATCTTCCTGCATCTAACCTGTCCAACCCCTCAAGAATTTTGTAAGTTTCTATAAGATCCCCCCTTAATCTTCTAAATTCTAGCGAGTACAAGCCGAGTCTATCCAGTCTTTCTTCATATGAAAGTCCTGACATCCCAGGAATCAGTCTGGTGAACCTTCTCTGTACTCCCTCTATGGCAAGAATGCCTTTCCTCAGATTAGGTACAGAGCGGAAAAGAGGCCCTCAGGCTAACGGGTCCGCGCCGACCAGGGATTTCCGCACACCAACACTATCCTGCACACACCAGAAAAGATTTACAATTATACCGAGCCTATTGACCCTACGAACCTGTATATCTTTGGGGAGTGGGAGGAAACCAGAGCTCCCAGAAAAAAACCCACATGGTAACAGGGAGAATGTACAAACTCCATTCAGACAGCACCTACAGTCAGGATTGAACCTTGGCCTCTGGCGCTGTAATGTGGTTGACAGCATCTTAAGGTGATAAGTAATAGGAGCAGAATTAGGCCATTCGGCCCATCAAGTCTTCTCCACCATTCAATCATGGTTGATCTATCCCTCCCTCCTAAACCCATTCTTCTGCCTTCTTCCCATAACCCCTGACACATGTACTGATCAAGAATCTATCTATCGCTGCCTTATAGATATCCATTGATATTTCTCAGATATACCTTCTCAGTTCAGATCGATTATAGATGGACAAAAATTGCTCTTGCTCCCAGCAATGAACACATCCAACGAAGGAATAAATGGAAAGAAAGATTATTTAGTCGAAGGCTCAGATCCCATTTAACCCTCTTTACGATGAAATTGATTGATTGATTGATTGATTGATTGATCGGTCGATTGATTGATTGATTGATT